>NW_020170468.1:0-31155 GCF_000524195.1 Echinococcus granulosus | reverse complement strand
GGCAGTCTATTTGCAAAGTTCATTGGAATTTTAAATGTATATATGGCGGAAGGTGTTGATGGAGTCCGGCTTTCCTCATTGCTGAAATTATTCCTGCATTTGATTCGGTAGACCTGCATTGTGCAGGTTCTGAAGTAAAGTCTGGAGACGTTATGACTGCTTGTTACTTAGATCTAATTGCCGGTAAGCAAAGAAGGAGAATTGCAGTTAGCAAAGGATGCGCTATTTTAAACTAGAGAATACCCTGTGAAGTTTACTAGGCTCAAAACAAGTGTGTCGTGGTGTTCTAGGTAGCTACTGTAGTGGCAGCGTGAACTGTTGTTTTGGCAGTCTTCCTGTGCTATTAAATATTTCTAGCCAAGAAAACTGGAAAGAACGTAAACATAGCTAAACTGCTTTTCTCATTACTTTACTAGAAAGTCATTTTTAAGGCAAACCAATCGCACGTTACCCATCATAAATGAGGTATATCGTAGCGCCCCAGGACCTCCCTCAAGGCGAAGGAAGACACGATATTCAGGCAGAATGTATCTTGTCAACATACGGAAGGGTATGGGGATCACTGGTATAGCCCAGTAGATATGCAATGGCGAGGTTGCCCTAGTGACCCGCTACCAAAACCGAGAGTTAAACAAACAAACCATGCATTTGCAGGGCATTTGTTTCCTAGATTCGAGGGACGAAGCTAACATGGGAAAACAGGCCCAAAGTAACAATGAAGGCGCGAATTTAAATCGCGATTCGATTAAATGGTTCTACTTATTTAGTGTGAATCGGTCTGCATACCGTTGCCATGGTACTTAACTCAATTAACCTTCACTGCCATTTCGTTGATCGTCTACATCTTCAAAAAGCTACCTCTCGGTCTATGAGGACGTTCGGAGCGGTGAAACTGTTTCAGTCGGTCGCCAAGGTCCGGATTTCAAAAGCGTGGAACCGTTATTTAGGTGTTCATTGGAAGTTTTCACTTAATGCCGTCCCTTTTAGCATGACAAACGACATTAATTTGCAAGCAAAGTGGGGAATCTGTGGATATATATGCGATAGTTTCAATGAATCAGTTACTATTAACAGCTGTACGGATGAGATAGAAGCGATGAGGACGTCACTAAAACACCCCTTTCCTGTGATAGATAAGTAAATGTCAAAAATCGGTAGCCCGGAGCTCCACTGAGTACTGGTGAAAGCAAGCGTTAATCCCGTCGTTTACGATAGGGATATTTGAGCAGCAATTTGAAGCCCTATTACTGAATCTACTTAAGTAAATGTAAAGGAGTGAATCGCCTTAAGTGGAAACCCAATTTGCCATAGCATTGGGGACTAGTAACATGAATTGGCACCGAAAACCAAACTGGAATCTCGAAATTCACCTAAGCATCACCGCGACACGTAATACATTCTGCCACCGGCTTTTACAGGCCCACCACCTACAGGAATATTTATTAATGCCCCGAAAACACCAAAGCCAGCTAAGGAAAAATAGGAAAGCAGTCTTCTTTGGAAGGGTTCACCAATGTGTTGTGTGTTTCAACGCCATTGAGTAAATTGCCGAATGAGTGGTGATGATATGTTAAAAAAAAACAAGTTGTATGAAGGCGACACATGCTTTCATCTATGAACCACAGTGATTATTGCCTTTATAAAGTGGAAGGTGATTTGACAGGTTCTTTTTGCAACCCACAGATAATGGACTAAGAACTTAAATAGCTTTAATAATGGGTGAATTAACTAATTTGTTGTTTTTAGCCTGATAAACAGCCGAATTTTTTCATTGCTGCTGATTGCTACGTTGCATCCCTGTTCAACAAATTATTAATAGCAGTAAACGCTGCAACACATCATTCAAAAACTATAAAACCTCCAATTTCATTAGTTTAACTTACAATGACTGCCACCGCGCTTTAACTTCAGCACCCTCAGCCGCATCTGCCCGGGTTCCGGTCGAGTGGGAGAAAAGTAAAGGAGATCTCGCTTGCTCACCTGATTGACATCTCCGTGCCGGCACCGTAGACTGCTCCGTAAAGAACTCTTCCAGGTCATCCACAGTTAGCATAGCTTAAGTTATGAATAGCTTCCCTGCAGGTCATGGGACCGGGGACGTTTATTTCTCTTTGCCACTTTATTCCCACTTCGCAGCTGCCCGCCCATATCTATCTGGGTTACATTTAGCTAGTGAAAAGTTAGAGGAGGTCTCGTGTGTTCACATAATTGATCTTCATACAGGAACGGTAGACATTTTCGTAGCGAATTCTTCCAGGTGGTTTACGTCGGGGATTGCTCCTCTTATTAATAGCATCGCTGCAGACCGCGGGAGTGGAGTAGTTGCCGGTGGTAGACGTCATTTTCAGACCTTTCGCTAGGAGTCCTCACATATCTTCCTATCCACAGTATAAGCACTTCTTCCGTTGCACCAAGGTTTATTGGTCAGTGGTTGAAGCCGGGAGAGTTGTTTTTTAGGGCAGGGTTTGTTTTCCGCCGCCACCAATGTGACGCTCAGAGACTTTCCTGAGGACGAAAGAAGCCACAACACTCGAGCGGAACATTACTGTCAACTGACAGAAGAACTTGGGGGCTACTGACATGGGTTGGAGGGCTGGCTGAAGAGTGGAGGTACAGTGCCAGAGCCCCCAAGCACCCCGTTACCAAAACTTAGTTAAGAAACCAATTTAGGCATTACGTACACACAAAACATTTAAGCCAAATGTTCCCACTTTTTAAGTCAACAGCCTATGACAGATGCCTTGTGTACAACTAAAATAATTCTTTTAAATGCACTTTCCGCAATGAATTCTAAAATAAACCGAATATAAATACGTGCAAAATGGAACTTACTATCATAATTATCAGAACAAACAACGCTAAAATGTGCCACAGACAAACAGTATATTACACTTGGTGTAAATACAAAGACAGAATTTACAATCGGATTGAGTTTAATACTTTAAGATTTATAAATAAACCAAACATTCTAGGCACAAAGTAAATTTTAGAAGAAAGTTTCGATATATGCATCCAGTTTACACAGAGCTTCTGTGGAAACAGTAGTATTTCCCTAATTGTTCCCGTCTTATTAATTGGGCACTCAGGGGCTAAGCCACTGTATCTCCACCGGGTGGCTGGCTCTGCGACCCATATCAGTAGCACCAACCCCTTCCCTGCGTCGACATCCCTTTTTTGTCCGTCTACATTGTCGTCCTTCGTATTCAGGGAAAGCTCAGTGTGCTATACTGGTATCAGTAAAAACGAAACCTATCTTAAAGGAAAACTCTCCTGGCTTCAACTGCTGAATAATGAACCTTGGAGCAATGGAAGAAATGCATATGCTGCAGATAAGAAAGTATGTGAGGACCCCTAGCATAAGGTCTGAGAACGACGTCTACCATCAACGACATCCCCTGTTCCGTGACCTGCAGGGATGCTATTCACAACGCAAGCTATACTGGCCGAGAACAATGTATTAAAGTTTGTTGTGGAGGTGTCAATCAGGTGAGCATGGGTTGCCTCCTCTACTTCTCCCCCATCAAGCGGATGGGTATAGACGCGGAACATGATACCCAACATACTACTTTAAACCCTGTTCTTTACTAAATTTCTGCTGTTAGGCCAGTGTTCCTACGACTATTGATACAAATACAAAGTGGCTGGCATATTATCCCTTCCCTCAACGCAGTTTTCGAAGAGGACGCAACCTTAGATCCGGTAGAATTGCCAAGAGGGATAAGTGATGTTGCAGTCAAACATCTCCTCGGTTGCGTGGTGCGGTTGGCTCATAGGTAGTTTTCTTACAGCATCAAATACATTTTGACAGCTGACACCGGAGACGACGCTCAAAAGAGGAGAAAGACTACGTAATACTTTAAGTGGTTACTCAACTTTCGGGTTTGGTAGTGGGGCCACTTGGGGTTTCCAGCATTGTACCTTCATCGGGGGACGGGCCTACAGCCCATGCCAACAGCTCCAATCCCATCTGCATTTCGAAAATACATGTTTCATCCAAGTATTATACCTTCTTTCGGCTTCAGGGAAGTTACGTAACCCTACAATATCACCCATGCTTTGGCTATCAGACAAATTTTATGAGTACGGTAATTAAAAGCCTGTTCAACACTATACAAACGAACCAATAAAAGGGTATGTTAAGCAATAAAAAAGCAGACCGAAAAAATACCGTTCACTCCAGGCAATTTTAACGCATCCTCAAACAGCTTTCTGTAAATGAAAAGACAGAGATGGCAATAAGGATTTACAGTATCAACAATGAATAGTGATCACAAGGGCAACGGATACAAAAAGTAACGATACTACAAATTCCAAATCGACAGGCCAAAATAAAAGCAGACGGGCGTGTGGATGAAGGCACGACAGTAACGGGGAGGAATCTTAAACAGGAAATTGTTGAGGCGCCACTTTAAAGTCTTTCCGAGTGAGGTAGAGTACCGTGGCCATGAAGAGAAAGATCTCCGCGGTTACGGCTACCCCAAAAGGCCATGAGAAGTAAAGGTTTTGAAAGGCCTCCACGAGGGAGGCATCGGTGAGGTGATTCCGAGCGGCCGCGATGTGCTCCGTCACCACATGCACTAAGGCTGTGCGGTTTTCGTAGATATTGGCATTCAGAAGACGGAAGTAGTTCCGCAGCAAGCTCATTCGTCTTTGCTCGATTACCTTGGTGGACATGTGTGCTGCCATGTCGCCCCATATCACCAAGGCTATTAGCATTGACATAGCTTTAAACAAGCGGAAACAAGTAATAGATACGTGCTAGGTGGCAAACTGAAGCGCGTTCAAGGAAAATTGGGACTAGGATTCTGAAGGCACATAAAGTGATCCTACCGTGGAAAGTATGTCTTTTTGCTATTTCATTTAAAGTCTTTGTCGCGCTTCAACCAGTCCAGACGCAACCAATCATTATGGCAGGCAATGACGTGTGATAGAGAATGAATTTTCCTGTGAACAGAGGCATAAAATTCGACCCCCAAATGTCCGCCCTTACAGAAGATTTCAAGCATAGTACGGTAGTGGGATGGTTAGTTGCAGTAAGACATTCAAATGTCGCAAACTTGTACGTCAGTAACATTCCCAGCTTTGGTGGTCCCGTTGCTACCCAAAAGCAGAGCTGTGCGTGGAACGCTTGATCAACGCAGAGTAATCGGTGAGAAACGAATCATTTTGCGAAAGCAATGAGTAAACTCCTTTACACAGCCCCGAGAGCCAGGCAGGCCATATTAACTAATCTTCCCGTACTGAACCCTACCAGGTACTAGTTAAGAAATAAAATACGTATTACAGAGAACTGTGTTGAGAAATAAATGTCATCTTCACTCTTTAAAACGCATTCTTTTCTGTTCTAGGGAAACACAAAAGTTCTAGTTTGACGTGCACACCCTTTGTTAAAGTGATGCCAAGCCTATCCTGCAGACGAGGTTAAGACTTGACCAAAAACGTCTTACGCAGCTCGTCAAAAACTGAATGTTACATGGGTTTTAAAAATTAAATGCTGAAATCCCAACAAAAGACTTAATTATTCAAAACAGTTTAAAGACTGTTATGCGTGTCCGACTTTATTGCCAATTGTTGAGCTTGATGCAAAGTACATTCCGTAAATTCGGAAAGCATAATTGCGCAATATTTGCATAACCAAGCGAACTTCTAATTTGCTCCAGCAAACCCGATATTTTAATTTGGTGATGAAGCTGAGAGTCGCGATTACATTTGGTAAAAAGTTGACTTTCAAGCAATGAGCATAAAGATTTTCATCAATGGTCAATGGATAAGGCGATAAATGAAAAACCATTTAATCTCAGAATTGAAATGCAATGTGATTTTGTGCCAACTGATATGTGAGTGTGGGTTCAACTGAAGCAAATAACTTCAAGCACCTCCCAGAAGGACAGACACAACACCTAAATTACAATGGTGTGTGGACTGTGCACTGCTCAACTCCCTCAATGCTTGTGAGGCTTGGATACCGAACAACATATACGAAAAGCAACATATGTTCCCATGTTTGTTTAAGCCTGTTTTATGCTTCAATAACCTACATGTTACTCCATAAAATAGCATCCAAGCCTTTAATCGAAATCCACTTGATAACCATTTGTGACTTTTGTCGCATGATACAAATAAAAACGGGAGATGTTTTTTCGATGACTAATGAAGCAGTACTTGGAGGACACGTATTATTAGTATATTGTCTACCATACCAAAAGTGTCTTATTATTTGGCTCCTATATACTTCCTGCGTTAGTTCAAGTGACAACACAGTGAAAAGTGTCCAGACAGTGTACTGCTAAACAACAATGAAGTTGTTTCCATTTTCTTGTTCTTCATTTGCAAAAAATTCTTTGTTTTATGGCCCGGAGGAAATGAGTTGAGACAAATTCAAGAGGAGCTGTAGAGGTAACACAACGAAATACTTGAATCGCGCCAATAAAAAAATAAAATAGGTACAAAGTTCAAGGTGGCATGACACACTATAGTCAATAAGTTGTATGAAATTGGGAAAAAAAAACTAACTCACATCCTGAACTAAGGAGGGCGATGTAGGCGATTCGGGAGTGCTTGTGACGACCGATCTTCTCCAAGTGCAATCGTAGAACACCAATGACAAAGGCCGTCAGACTGCAGCCACAACCGAGGGCGATGAATTTTGGCACAGCCGGGGCGCCGGCTAAAAGTTGTCGCGAGCCCTTCACAATTATACTAATGGGGTCGAGTATTTACTGAAGCAAAATTGTTAGCCTGTGCATAAGGGAGTCTACTTCCTCCAGCGAAAAATGAGCCAAGATTTACATCTGTCGACCCGTTCTGGTTACTTTTAAAGGTTTTTTTCTGGTCTTTCATTGAGGGAAAATTGTGCAAAAAACACGTTTTTGAACTCATGGACTGCTACGGCAGTTGCACAGTAAGCATAAATTTTATCAGCAAAGGCCAGAAACAATTTATCTACATTTGGCATCGAAAGCCATGGCTGTCTTTGCTTTGTTCAAGGTCTCAGGTACCCAAAAGGTATTAAAAAGCGCACTTAGAAAAATAAATAAGCATGTTCCAATCTTGAACTCACACAACTAGGCTGTTCAGGCTACATAGAGGAATTTCTGAGATTCAAAAATCTCCATATTTGCCTTATAAAGAGCCCATATCCATTTCCTGTACTGAGACTTAGCGGCTTTGGGGTCCCTCAGGGTAGTTCATCTATCCCCAAAGGCAAAACTTACCTGAAGACCAAAGAAGTTGTCTTAGAAGAAGTGCACGACACACATTGCTATTGGATAAACGAAGTTCGTATGTTTCGAGTAAGAATAGGACCAAAACATTTAAGGTGTACCTTCTCAAATAACATAAGCATCAGGCCCGTAAATTTAAGAAAAATGAAGGAGATTTCGAATAATTCTTTGAAATTTGGTTTACTTTAACGATAAAGGCCCTGGAAGAAGTAAAAATACAGTTTTAGCAATGAAATTCTCTCCCACAAATGTATTCATTACCTGATTCAGGCCATACAAGTGTAAGACTTGGGGCGGTTTCGGCAACGGGACTGCTTAGGCCCTCCACCATTGTACTCTGATAAATGCCAATAACGCCAATCCCTTCTCTGTGTCTACAATGCATATTCCGCCCAAGTGTTGTGGCTTCTTTCGTCCTCAGGAAAGTCTCTGAGCGTCACATTGGTGGCGGCGGAAAACAAACCCTGCCCTAAAAAACAACTCTCCCGGCTTCAACCACTGACCAATAAACCTTGGTGCAACGGAAGAAGTGCTTATACTGTGGATAGGAAGATATGTGAGGACTCCCAGCGAAAGGTCTGAAAATGACGTCTACCACCGGCAACTACTCCACTCCCGCGGTCTGCAGCGATGCTATTAATAAGAGGAGCAATCCCCGACGTGAACCACCTGGAAGAATTCGCTACGAAAATGTCTACCGTTCCTGTATGAAGATCAATTATGTGAACACACGAGACCTTCTCTAACTTTTCACTAGCTAAATGTAACCCAGATAGATATGGGCGGGCAGCTCCGAAGTGGGAATAAAGTGGCAAAGAGAAATAAACGTAAACTCCACCTCGAAAAAAGAATTTTAATGCCCGCCCTTTGGTATATGACTCTGCTTTTAGGTCGGTGTTCCTACGACTAGTGGTGGGCATACAAGGTGGCCGGCAAATTCACCTTTCCTCATTGCAGTTTTTGAGGAGGACGCAACTTCATATCCAGGAGAAATTTGAAGAGGGATAAATGACGATGCGGTTGGATATTCTTCTTAGTTGCATGGAAATTAGATGACTGGTACGGGTGACTGGTGGGTGTTTTTCTAACAGCACTGACTATGTTGTGATGGCCGACATGAAATGTTGGTCAAGGGAGCGTCAGGGGTGACGCACAAAAAGGGAGGGGGACTATGCAATGCTTTAAATGTTTGTTTAACTCTTCGTTTTGGCAACGGGCCACTTAGAGGGTTCGCCATTGTTCCCCATAACGAGCGGCATGGGGTCCGGTTCATGCCATTAGCCGAAAAAAAATACTCTGCCCGAGTATAGTGGCTTCTTTCGTCTTCAGGGAAGTCTCAGGACGCCACATACGCACCATTACTTGAATACATTTGTATGTTCTTGGGGGGTCCTACTAAAATTTATCCAAACCTCGTGAAAAATAATTTGGAATATCAAACGATTAAACATAATTACCCGGGAATTCCCCTTGAAATTTCGAAAGGATGTTTCTGAAACCAAATGAATAGCTAATGTAGGCGGTGTTGTGAAATTAATGTAGTACTCTAGAGATTAAAGTATCATAATTAAGATTACTAAATCTTAAAATTTATTACGATTTTCACACAATAACAAAGAGAACAATGATTTTTAATTAAATTACATCATAAAGTACACCCACCCCTTGGGTGTCCAAGGTTTTCAAATTAGGTAGTGAAAATACTTATCAGTAAAAGATCCACTTTCCCTTTCTGTTAATTGGTGCTTTTCAGCGAAAAAAAAACCCATTGCAGCAAGTGACAAATGTCCAGCCATGCAATAGAAAAATAATTTACTCCAGCCGTCCACCTATGGGCGTGAAAATATTTACACGCTTTTACAGTCGAGTTCATTTATTTCCTCCAAGCGCAAAGCACTAAACAAATCCGATTGTTAATTTGTTGACCTCATACCAATGAATCTGGGGAGGAGGATGCATTAGCAGAGCTAGCTTCATTAATACCCCTATGCAAGGACACTACGTGAGGGAGACAAAAGATTTGGCTAAAATTCTTGGGGGTATCCTTGAATCCGTGGTTTTGCAACAAGACCAAAGTATCGATAAACATTGATGGCTCCAAAGCTTTCAGCAATAGTCTCAAATATTAATGCCAATCAAATTAATTTTCAATATCAAAAATAGTCAAAGTTCTAATTTCAGAGGTGTCAAATGGAGCGCTTTCTGTAATTGGTGATGCGCCAGAAAAACTAATAGATAAATAACCTTTTACCTAAAAGTTAAAATTATTTCAGGACGTAAAAGTCTCTCAAATGTAGGAGAGAACTTTTGCATTTACATATGGTCGTTCGAAGAAAGGCCATCTCCAACGAAAGCTTTTACTACAACCATCACCAGGGCATAAATTTTCCTCACCCACTCATTTTGCATAATCCAGAGAAGACAAACATTTTGAAAGGCAATAACAAACTCCGGAGACCGCAAAATGTGCCCTACATTTTTATAAGCAAAATGCGTTCAACTAGAAGGCTTCGGTGTGATGAATGGCGACCAATTAAAAAACTACGCTGCAAGTTTAAAAATTGCAAATTGAAACATTTCTTTAAAAGCGACGACCAAACGTGTGAGAGTAGGAGAATGCAGTTAAAAGTGCCCCAAATGCTGGGTGTTACAAGCTAAATGCGCACTCCATTCTCCTGTCAAAAGGGGTCTCCAAAAAAAGACGTTTATCGTGACGTGTTCTAGCCCACATGCATCGTTCAAGGCATTAGTTGTAGACAATACTTCTATAAACCGATGGGTATTTCATAAATTGGCTGCATTTTTGTAACCGAGCTTGGTGGTATGCAGTGACGAGGCAAGAAAGCAGTTCCAATTGCTCAATTTTAGTTTATTACAAGTATGTAAAAACGCAGCGATCCGTTTAGGCTGTTACTAGCACTTATGCCCACAGTAATCCGGAATTGCTGTAAAAGTGACTTTCTAACACCGAATATATAGCCGCTGTGCCAATGAAAGAAGCACGCCATTGACTAGCACAGGCAGTTAAAAGTTAAAACTTATTTAAAATATCCGACGAACATTTTTGATCAAAAAATTCTGATAGTAAATTAAGTGTATTCCCGGACAATGGTTCACGTCATGAATTATAAATGCTTGACTCCCGGCTCCTGATATTTTGCCAGCTTATCTGCACAATTCCCGTAAACATAATAAATTTTCGTTTCTTTTCGTCAAAAATGCGACGCCGTTTCGCATCGTCACCTAACGAACCTGGCCAGATGTGAAGGAAAGGGAAGGTGTAAAGAGAAAAAGTGAAGTTTCTCATACAAACAAAATTTAATCACTTGATTTACGCCTTCCCACCGTTCCTCAGTCTATTCTTCCCAGCAAAAAGTTCGATCTACGTGGGAGACAGTACAAGCCTTTTCAAATTCACTGGAATTTGCTACTTAAGACGACCGTAAATGAATACGATTACTGTTCACTAATACGTTACGTGAACCAAACATTTGGTTCCTTGAAGGTAAGTTTGTAAATAAAGGAGTTAAAGCGACTAGAACTTGCTTGATAAGCAGCGGCTCTCTGTTGTGGCTATGCATCCCTCGCACTTTGATTCCGCATTGATAGCCCAATGGATGGTGGCGCTGAAGCAGGTCAGCGAAAGCAAGCCCGAAAGACCGGCGAAAGTGAGAATTGTAACGTCGATTATGAAGAGCCTTGCTAACGGCATTGGTAAAAATGACAGGCTGCTTGACTGCTCTTACCAGCCCTAAGGCTTCTTCTTCTCACGCTCCGTGGATTTTCTGGGAATCGCAAATCGTTTGATCAGCAACCAGCCAATCAGGCGGCAGTTTTGGTTTCGGCCAATGCCCAACGCTCAAAATCGTACAAGTGAAGATTATGCTGATCCCGGGATTTATCGAAAATTAGAAGAGCATGAGTCATTGAAGTTAAAGAAATACCTGTAAAGGGAATACAATAGCCTTTTAGTAAATTAATGGACTTCATTTCGCTCGTTTTCGTTTAACAATGAAGGCAAAAGTCCAAGATAAATTACATAGTGTAAATGGTAGATGGGAGCATTTTACAATAAGACCTCTAAATTATTTAACCAAGGTTAAGACAATGAAAGCATAACTTTAATGATGATGTGAAGGCATCGAATGACGCAGAAATGGATAATGAAGCTAAAAAACAAACTTGCACGAAACAAAACAGGAACTGTAAGTAGGGTGAAAAAGTATACATACCAAAATAGTGTACCTGGAGCTACTTGTGCAGGATAAGAATTCGTCCAACTCAAATGTGGAAATAATTCCAACTCGCACTGGGGTGAGAAGCGTGTTCTGATGTTCCGAGGCTCATTCGAATTTACAACAAACAAATTCACTTTTTATGATTCATTTGCCCGAATAAAACACGACTAAATACGGTGTTGCGATAAGGCCTTGGCCGCCAGTTCTGGGTGGGCCGATGCTGCCAACTCTGCAAATAATGCGTGTGAAAAGAGCATAAAAAGAGTTTTGTTCCAAAATTGGTCATTAAGATCACACATAAATAAAAGTACTTATCCACATCAATAGGGAAAACACTACGAGCACAGGGTTGCATTGTGGAGTTTAAAAGTTCTAAAATACAGTTTACACATCAAGAATATGCCCAGTAGTCACTTCGTAATTTAAATGAAGTACTAATTTTGAAAGGCTTAATCCACACCCTTGTAATGGGTAGTGCTTCGGCTTTCAAAGCAAATAGACAGAAAGGCGTGAAGGAAGGACGGACAAACAAACCGCAAAAAAGGAGCTGACTATGAAGGTAGGAGCGTATCCGCGCCTTATTCAACAAACGACTGAGTGATGTGCAATGGGAAATTCTCATCTAGGCTGGAGATGCAGCTACTAAATCCTTGCATAATAATGTTAGGCACGTGAACTAAAAGTACAGAGTGAAAAAAAAATGACCGGTGAAGGTTGTCTGGATAAAATTAATGAGACATTAATGTAGCATGCGCCCTCACATGCGGACTAGAATAAACCCAAATGCCCGACTTAATGCACTGCACATATTTACTTTAGTTTATGATTTGGTTAATTGAAGTCTATAGGTTTTAAAGGCAGGAATAATTAACCACCAATTACGACTGCCATTCTTCTGTGAAAGGCTTGTAACAATTGCCACGCTTTTGCAATAAAAATTAGTTGAAACATCCCAAAAAATAGTGACAAATTCGTTTTTGTCCTATTCAATCTGCAAACTTCAATTGCTACGATCAAAAACCTTGGTAAGAATTGGTTAGACAAGGACAAGAATCACGATGGAAGACTACTTACTTTGAATCGAGACTTATATGAGTACAACATCTACAAATTAAAATACACAAGTTCATCAGGATTTGCTTTAGGATTTGCATTCAGAGATGATAAAATCAGTTTCCTTCATTGAGAGAAAAAAATACCAACTCATGTCTCCGCAAAGCAAAGGGAAATAACATCATTATGACCTCTATAAAATCGGGTCAAAGCGCCACCAGGGAGTTATGAACTCCACACAACTATTCATTAAAAGTAACGACCTGCCCACAAACGAAGCTAACGCCTCACTAACACGTAATATTCCGCAAATACTCAATGTTCAGTTTGAGGTTCTGCGAGCCATTTCGCATTGCGCAATAACATTTGAGAGATGTGTTTACTTGCCCCACTCAAATAATATTGTTTGGCAAATCAGTTGTACCCCACCCACTCAACATCAAAGTCGAACCACCCTAAGCGGCGTTGTTTGATGGTATCTAAATAGAATACGGCTATGAAGGACAGCGTACCCAACTACCGCGCTCTTATAGTAGAATATCTTCAAACGGGAAAAAAGAGGAATGACTGACAGCAAAAAGTGATGACGTAAGACTCGACTGGGGAGTAAAGGTTGAGAGAGGCATTTTAGAAGGACAATATTACGTGCTAAAAATTAGTTTTGGGAAACGTGAAAGAAAAAAAAATACGCAAGAACATGATGTGTGACGATCCGGACGATAGAAGCGTTCAATTCTATGTGAGAAACAAATGGAGCAGTGTAGACCCATGCCATTTAGAATTTATAAGCAGATAGACAATATAGCATTCCATGCAAGTAATAAAGCCGAAGAAACAGTGATCAGGTCCCAAATTCAGTGATTTTCGTTCACACTACTTATTAACGATGACTAGATAGCTCGAAATATAGTGACTTTCCAAAGATAATTACGGACACTTCAACCAGAAAAAAATAGGGGGAGATGTATGAAGAGAAATATTTTTGTTTTAAAAAACTATTTATTCTGAAAGTAACCACGAAAAAAAGTGAGTGAGAAAATTCACTTGATTAAAATTAATCCCACAGACCAGCCTTTTGCAGCTCGGTCCGGTTGAACAAGCAGCAAGAGCATAAGGCGGGAGAATTAGGTGGAGGAAAGGGTGGTGGTGAGGCAGGATTACAGCTAGTCTTTGAATTCCTTGATATCCGTGCAGAGAATTCATACGCTGATAACGCTGTAACAGTTTCTTCCAAGCTGTTTTCCTGATTTGAACGCGGTAGTGGAGCCTGTAGGCAAAAAATGGGGGATCCAAACTATTAACATGAATAAAGTTTATGCTAGTCAAACTACACATGATGCTTTGAAGTCCCTCCCTATGAAAAGACGCATGAAATAGGCTCCTTAGGATAGTAAAGTGGTTTTGAAGAAGCCAGATTTAGTACATTGGACAGATCAGCCCTTTTGTGTGCCAGTAAAAGAAAAAATACAAACACGCAAGGCAAGATAAATCTTGTATATTTTACGCCAACTCCAAACTTCGCATTTGTCAATTAGCCAAAAAAATTTTTGAAATCTGGTAAAATATAGAAATACGGGCGAAACGTTAACCTTATATGATCTCTAACGCAAACCTGTCTTTGGGATAAAGACTGGATGAATAAAAAGACCACACTCAACGCCTGAAATCTTTTTTTTCAAAATTGTTACTTTGAAGTAGTTTTAGAACGTGACTCGATCATGTAAATGAGATAGAGATATGGGTAATTAGGCTTTAAGACGGTATTTGAACATCGGATGTACTTTAGGATTTGATTTGATGGCAGCAAATTAAAATGTAAAAACCAAAGAGTGTAATCGTCCAAAAAAAGTAAAGAACGAAAAACCCAAGTAAAGACAAGAAATAACAGCTCAAAATTTAGATGTTTGCATGGGGAAATGGGAAATTAATCCCACATTAAATATTTACGGAAACACCTATTAACAACAATGTAAGATTATCCACCGATTTAAAATTTGGACAGCAATTATCACCTCTTACTAGTGATACGTTCAAATAGAGGGCACTCGACTGCAATCAAGAAAAGGCCTCATTATGCTACCAATCCCCCACTGAGAAGTCATAAAGAACGCAATGAGACCATGATACCAGACAGAGCATTGGGGTTTTCCCGTAGCTGGTCTATAGTCCAGCCAAACAAATACAACCGAGGGCCAGTCTTATCTACAGCAGATTTAATCATTCTTTACCCATAATCTTATAAAAAGGGAGTCTTTGGCAGGGTACAGAGCGGTCACGCAAGGCTGTACAGCCAAATGAGCCAAATACAAAGATGATTTTTCGCATTCCTCGGAAGAAATTGCTTAAATAAATTACCTGTTTGGTTAAATGCAATAACACATCCTACTGCTATGGGTGGAGAAAAAGGGGTTACTAAATCCCTAAGTAATTTTGGAAAATTGTTTAAATTGCGTCAAGGGAAAACATATCGGATTAGCCAATACCGTAAGATGCACAATGGATAATTCTGTACAAATCGGTCACTAAATGCGGTGAAAAGTTTCCTGCCCATCAAATATCGGGATAGGTCATGATATCACTTACGTAGCAAACCGTACAGCGTTGATCGGATCTGTTTTCAGATGAAAGTGTTCTCGAAGCAGCGCTAAGACGATTAAAAGACCGTCATTATAAAATGGAAAAGCATATGCAATCTCCAAATAAGTTTGACTGGCGTTAGCAGCTAGACTAAGACCAAGTAGGTACAAAAGCAAAAGTGTCCGAAAAGAATTCACTTCTTTTACTCTGCATATCGTTTCCACAGGCTTGTGATCCCACACTAAAAACAGTTTTTTTAAAGCAAAATCCAGCCAAAGCTAATAGCCTTAAACTACAAGCAGCAGATCTAGAAGTACTTGCATTATAAGAATGGTAAAGGCAAGGCAAATCAACTTAATTAGGTGAGTATGAAATTGGCACAACGTGGGCATTAAAAGAGGGACTGTAAAGCAACACAAATAATATAATCAAGCGCTTGGAAATGAGCTGTGCGGTTGGTAATTCAGCCTCTTGGTCACGAAGCATAAAGTTGTAAAAAATTCCAATTGACCCGGAAGAGCTCGTCCATAAAGGCAATAGCATTCGCGGCGGGTAGGATAGAAACTTACTTGAGCACAGCCATTGTGGTTGAGGGGTATCCAGCAAATTGGAGGGAGCCGATAAAGTCCTGTGTAAGGCGCTGGATTGAGCTGACTCCCGGACCGTACGCAACGTTCTGTTGTGCACTTAAGCCCATCTCTACTACCGTATCAAGGCCGGCAAAGTGGAGAAACAATGCCACCTCTTTGGCAAGGAAGTTGTACATCGGACGCAGAATAGTTACCTCACTATAACGCGTGTCGGCGAAGTCCTATAATCAAAGTTTGACAGTACAGTAATCCATGGTGCCTCTGGTGATCAGCCTATTGCGATAAGATCCAAATATCGGTGCCTGCAATCCTTACCCTTTCAGTATTTCTCGGCAAAACTATGGCAATTACTCATAGTCAAGTCTCAGAAATTATAAGGAAGCAAACAAAATGAGCACAGCGTCCAGACTTTCGTCCAATTTTCTTCATACGTATCGACTCTGACTAAAATCGTTCTGTTACGATTTATATTGAGTAGTGGATGAGCAAAATGTCAAAATGTTGGAATCTTGCGAGTGAAACAGCACGAACATGAGGTAACATTTTGCAGATGGGCGAATATCCCCAAAAAAAAGGATTTCAAAGTGCGCCAGCCATATAACACTATAACAAATGAATACTGTAATATTTTATCCAAGAAGTTTTGATAATGACAAGCTTCATTAAATCAACGAGATGTGAATATATCATGGCAAGTTGGTTAGAACATAGATCAGATCCTCGAAACACGACCCAGAAGGCGAAAAAATGCTAGAGACCAGCACGTGCTAGTTGTGACTTTATCCACACATTTTTGAGCACTGAATCTAATCTATAATGGAAACATGTTACTACAAGTACTTTAGAAACTCCAGCCATCCATCCATGCTGCCAAGGTAGCCCTGCATAGACCTCTACCGTCACAAATACCTTATCAAAGATTTCCCTACCGACATGATATCAGTAGAACAGGCAATGAAAACGGGAACATACCAATTCGGTTGCAACAGTCCCACCACGACCTTGAGCGATGCCGGCAAGACAGCGAGCAGCCAACTGGCTGGCATTATCGCCCACCAAAAGGTATTTGTAACCCAGGACACGAGATGTGTAGATCAATAAGTATTGTAAACGCTGCCATCGCAACATCTCTTCAGCTGCCGTCAGAGTGGAATTGGTAATGCGAGTCGAAACGACATAACTGCAGTTTGTCTCAGTGAATGGGATCTAAAAGATGCAGAAGCACTGTCTGACAATCTATTTATAAACAATGCAAACTAAGAAATAACACAAACGGCATCAGACCTCATTTGTTCTTACAATCCGATACTCAAAACCCGCAGCCTTCATGGCTTCCTCCTGCCTTACAGGATACGGTTGCTCAACATCTAAAATTGTATTATTCACCGAGAAGGCACCACTGCTTGCCAATTACCAAGACATGAAAATCGAAATAAAATGACAACTTACCATACATACAAACGACTGTCGGGTCAAAACGCAGTTTTCGGCTTTCTGTCCTGGCTTGACACTAAGCAATGAAAGACGGTATTGCATCAAAAACAGGCACGAACGCAATAGTAAACGGGTGTGTCATAGCTAACGGTGCATAGGCGCACCTACTTAGAGAAAATTGCGGGCAAAAACCAAATCAGAAGAAAAACAAACAATTAGCAAGAAAATGGTAATGCAAAATGTTACACAAGCATACCAAAAGTAAATGAGACTGGGAACACGTCAACCCACCATTTTCGCTAAATTAAGCATTGCTAATGACGAGGAACCACCTGAAAAAGCCAGCGCAACTGCTTCTCGATTCCTGATGATGTTTGCCTTCCCAAAAGATGACCGAAACTTGTGCACACATCCAGCCTGGAAACAGGTCCTAAAATACGTGACAAATCACTTACGGCCACACACCCCTTGAAAGCCAGAGCATGACATTAAGGTTTTCACATATAACCAAAAAATCACATAAATGTTTAGACTGACCTGCATAAAGGAGGATCGTCCTTACGGACAAAGACAGAGGGCGGTCCAAATCCACCTTTACACTTGATGCAGACCGTACGATCAGTCCTCAAATCAGAGTGGGCGAGTCAGTTTGCGATATATACAATGATTAGCACTACACAATAGAATGAGCAAGAACGTGAGATTATCCTGCGCACGCGCAGACACTTACATGGGTTCTGAACAGACACGCGCCTCGCTAAAGGTAGACCTAACACGCCCGAGTTCAAGTAAGCCGGTGAATGAATTGTTTGCATAACACCGGATTAGAACGCGAGTTTTTCTCACTTATGTGTTTAGCATGTTTTTCATTTATTATAAAAGCAGCCTTTATTTTCAGCTACCGATTTTGCTTGTATTTGTCACGCTTTTGTTGTCACGAGTGATATAGGTTTGCGGCGTTTCGCATATTGCACTCTAAACCTTATCTGGTACACCTTAATAAACAGAAATAGATTTCACTTTATTAACGTTACTTTAGGCATATAGAGGCGTGCACTACGCTATTTGTGCCTAATTTGCAGCATTTCAGTCCATATGATTGCTTGATTTTGCCCCTTAAAACCCGTAACAAGGCATACCGATATCGAGAACTAGTTTATGGCTAATGTAGAGGGATACTAAGGGTCATTGTTAGGGCTGAAGGGTCGTGTTGAGAGACAAATGTGCATTACCTTGGTGGATGAGACGTTAAAGCAGGCTAATTAAAAACAGAAATCAGTTTTTCGTACCCCTACCTTTAATGTGCCATTCCAGTTATTCGCTGGCTTAATAATAAGCAAAAGCGCTGCGGGATGCTACCAGTAGGAGGGCGGGTGGCAACCTGAGTAGACTGCAATCCCAAACAATACATTTCCCTTTTACTGACGTTGCGTACTTTTCTCAACTTTTACAACACAAATTTTCGCAACTGCACGCTTTGTCATCCTCGATTTGTGCACACGTTTATTTAATGTAGTCATTTACGTTATATATATTTGTCGACACAATGCAATGTCATTTCATCACGCACGATGAAGCACCCAATGTCAAATTTTGTCGAGTGGAATCACCTAGAGAATGCAAAGGCACGACTAAGCGGCTAACTGCCGTGTGAAAAGAGAGTGAGCATTAAAATACCTAGATTTATGTGGGGAGAAGTAGGGTCCTGGTTTGTGTTTCCTTCGGATTTACTCAATGTGTTGTAAAGCCTGTTTCTGCTTTTACTACGTCAATAATCGCCATTGGTGTAAAAATGTGTGAAACTCCAGAAAATTTTGCAAGTTTTTTCCCACATCTCTTTTGCGTCACTTTAACCCAATCAGGGGCAAAAAACGTGGTGCAGAATAAAATCCTTGTTGCTTAAACGGATGACTGACGAGAACTACGGATGTTTGGAGCAGTTGTATTAAAACAACACGTGAACATTCGATCATATGCTGTGTGCAACTTTACTAGTGCTAGTGTAAAATTTACAACGTCAATGGCTGGAGTTTTCTCTACCGATAAGACAATTTGTGTCCCGCTGATAAACTAACCTTCTAGACCCTTTGCCTAGTTATAGCAATCTCATTTGCATTCAAGTGATTTTTGACTGAGAATCCGTGACAATTCATTGTCATACCATGATAATTTACTGCCCACAATACACCTTTCCCTTTATTAGTCACATTTGGTCTCTTTTCGCAATAAAATTTGGCCCCTAATTTGGAGCTACACGAGCCATTGAGTTACTCTCGTGCCGTTTTTTTCCATAAACCAAATGTTGAATGAACCCGGTTTTTACATGTCTGCTCAACTTCTTCCATTAGGCTCAAAGCTTGTCATATTGAATATCGGAACTTTTAACTTTGCTTAAAGTAGCTATTATTATACAATCTCAAAATGACAATGCATTTTTTTGCGACATTGCAATGAAAAACAATCCAAATTTAACTCCCTCTCAGCTATCAGATGACAAGCGGCTCCATTTTTATTTATAACAGTTAATGAAAGCACCATAATACATTTAGGCATATTCTCCTTCAACGCTTCTTCTAAGTGTGCCGTCCAGGCACGAAACACTTGGAAAAATAACCCCTCATAGCATCATATGCTTCACTATGTTTACCTCGGTTTAATTTAACTGATGATGGTGTGGAAAACACATGCCTATCTCTTAAAGCATTTATAATTTTTTGTTTAAACTGGGCACTCATGGGATTTGTGTACGTCAACTATTCAAATGAGGTTTTTTCAAACAATACAAAAGCACTAAGAGCGAGATTTTAGAACGGGTATCTAGTAAACAAAATATAAAACGAATTAAAGTAAATATTAAGTTAGTCCTTCGGCGAATGGTTTTGTATAGGTCAGGCAATCGACGTTAATTAAATACAGGAACAACGGGGCTGAATGCTTTCCATAGCAGTGCTTGAACAAGCACCAACCCTCCAACACTACTTTGTCTTTTTGCAATTGTTTCTACTAAACCACTTGCTGCTAGGCAATGGGTCGCTACTTCAAAACGAAAGAACTCGCATTTTGCGCTCCATTGACACAGTTCTCATGATTTTATTCACAGATAAAATAGAGTACTCGTGTTGGCCCTCGGATTTTCATAATTCATGACATATAGTCAGTATTGTAGCCCTAAAATAGGCTTGTAGTACTCATTTATGGTAACTTACAAGAAAAACTTGTCATTTATGGACTTATCTCACACATCGCATTCATACCCAAGCTCTCATTTCCGTTTGCCCCTACTCTACGGTAGACAGACTTCGTATTATTCCTGTATTGTGATGTATGATATGCAAATTTCTGGAAAGGATACTTTGATTACTTGAGGGAGTATTTTATACCAAGCATAATAGCACTTCATGTGCACCAAATTGGTAATTATGCAAATTTTCGGTTTTTTGAGGAAAATGGCAAGACTTTCTCATGTCCTTGCTATTGTAATGGCGTAGTTGTTAAGGTTTTTTTGTTATGTATGACGAATTTTGGAAGGGGAGGTTAAGGAACCAAAGATGTCACAGACATGATATAATGTTATCAAGATGGGGATGATGAGACAATTCCTTTTTTATAGCTTTCGCCTATGTGAGACAAAGAGTATAAAAAGAATAATTTTATATTACCAGGGAACTTGTCATTTCGCAAATCACTCCTCAATAACGTTGGGACGTATTTCAACCTACTAAGGTATGGTGAAGCATAACCTTTGGGGATGCTTACAGCTTAAGAAAAAGCTTTGTGTGTCAGAGTTACAAAATTTTTAGCAAAGTTCTTTTCCTGGGTATTCTGGAACATACCACAATTATCGTTCTAGCCACGTTCTCCTGATTGGTCAACACCTATGTGGGAGCGTTTTGGTAAGGTCCCAGTCAATCAAAGTACTATAAATACACGAGAGGGGGACCAATCCATGTCTCAGTGCTCCACCCATTGGACGAGAACGTTGAAAACCTGATCTAGTATTACGTACTTTTCGAAATTAAAAACTCAATTTCCCAAAGTCATAACTCTTGGTTACACTGATTTGGTCCTTGATAATGTCCATAAATGCACAATCGAACACTAGCTCATAACAGTATCCTACCCAATTATGTAGGTTTATCGCTAAAAAAGTGCGATAAGGATACCTCTGAGAGCATATAATTAGAAAAATAGGTCTATGTATCTTAATGTGATTTAGCAATGAATGTAAACTAATGTAATTCTTTAACTGCAAGTCTAACCCACAGCTTTGGTAACAAGCTCTGCTAGACGGCCCTGCCATTGGGCCATCAGCAGCCCAACTCCTTCTCTACGTCAACAATCCATTTCTCCCCGGCTATAGCGTCTTCCTTCATTTCCAGAAGATTATCAGGGCGCTACACTAGTACAAATTTAAGGCGTCATAAGTTATTTAAAAGTAACTACCTATGTTTACTTATCTCTGCTTGATTTGTAGAAATTTTCTTAACAGATATGAAAGTTGTTAAACTAATTGCCCTTAGATTTACCATGTCATAATGAATGTCGGATAAATTAGCCACTTTATATTACGTAATATCCCAATGAATATAAAGTAGATCATATTATTTAAAATTCATAATCGTAATTCATGGTGGGAAACCGGAAATCTAAACATCGACCTCGAATATGTAATGTATCATTGCAGAAAAAATTTGTCGAAGTGGACAGATTGCTAAAAGTTATGACTTAAGATTTAAAACACAAAGAATCATAATTGTGAATGGGAACACACTGACCAAAGGCGATGAAAAAAGATGAAATCAGCGAAAGACTATAGCGCTAAAAAAGAGCTAGGCTCTTCGCTGCCTAGTGGGTATTCAGTTGGGTCCACTCCCTCTAAGGGCAACTCGGATGCATCCGTAGCGAGAAGTTCTTCGCTGCCTAGTGGGTATTCGGTTGGGTCCACTCCCTCTAAGGGCAACTCGGATGCACCCATGTGGAGATGCTCGTTGCTGTAATATAAAACTTGACTTTTTGACAATTTTATTTTATTGCATTTAAATCTCCCTTATCTAATATTTGAACTTTAAATGCTCCTTTATTTGTCCTTAGTGGGTTTAATTAAAATTGCTTTGTGTTTTTTTATCAATAGCTTCACTTAATTTTATGGATAAAAAAGTTTTAACAAATATTGAAGTACTTACATATGCAATCCATTGATGTTAGTTAGTATTTGAATGAGAAGGACGCTCAGTACGAAAAACTCTTTCCTTTGAGCCATGGTGTATAATGCTCAGAATTCTTGTTTTAGTCCCTATTTATACCCAACGGTGAGGGTGGAACCAATCACTAATTTGATTTTTTATTTGAAGCACCTATTCACATTTTGGAGAATATTTTAATTGGCTTACATCACATGTCCTCTGCGTGCATCTTTCACGTGTCGGATTCGCCTAAGTGGGTTGCATGCCGTCCTCCATTGTTATGGCTTCTAGAAGGCCATTTAAAAAAGTTGAGCAGATTTCATAGTTCAAAATAAAGTCTCTAAAACGAGTAATAGGGACAATAGAGTGAAATTGTGAAGTCTGATGCACATAAAAGCCTAGCTAAGTGATCCCTAATCTATCTTTTTTTTTCATTATCATGTCATAAACAGGGAATACATGTATTTCCTGTAGCTCCTCAAGATTCTCCTAAATACCAAAGAAGACGCAGTACACAAGCAGAGTACGTATTGTCTACGTAAGGAAGTGCTTGAGTCTACCGACATGGCCCTAAGGCCAGGTTCCAAAGTGTCCTTTACCAAAGCCGAGAGTTTAACAATTAACGTCTTACACTTATTACTAAACTACTCGTCACTTAGTTCAATGGAAAAAGTATTATGAGCAAATTATGGCAGGATTCGCTTCATATTCCAATTTTCTTATCAAGTTGCTTAAATTGTTGTAAAATGCCTCAGGTAATGGCTGTCAGACCTCTAAGCATATGCTAAAGTATCCTAGTTTCACCCTTTTGATCATAAAGTTCTTCAAAATTGGATTTAAATAGCTGACGTTTTAAGCTATATTTCATGGGGCATGTCTTCTTCAACATTTTAATATTTGTTTTATTGTGTATTATAAACAATGGTTAGCAAATGCAAGGTTTGCCGTTTAAAAGAGTTTGATAAAATAAATGAATCTTGGTCCAGATTATGTGTGTATGTGTACTAATCCCTGGTTTCAATCGCTTATTCTCGCCACTGTCGTGTGAGAAGATCTGCTTAAATTCTTTAATGCAGCGGTAGGCAAACCGCGAATTCGTTGGGAGCACTGGAACTTAATTTCCTATTAAATAAAATTACGATAGTGCTACTTCTATTTTGCTCCAACTTCGAAAACGGCTTTTTACGCACAGAACATTGACACTTGGTAATTAACAGCTCTCAACATTGTGGCTAGAAACGTAGTAAACGAGATGAATTGGATAATTTTTTCAAAACTAAACAACTTGGATTGTATTACCCTGAGACTTTCCTGGGGGCGAAAGGAGACATAAGGCTGGGGCAGAATGCTTTTTATCGATTGGGGCTACGTGCACGGCCCGGAGGCCAGCCAGCACCGTTGGAGGTACAATGGCTGAGACCCTGAGTGGCTCGTTGCCGAAACCGAGAGTTATTTCAAAAATTTACTCAAATCCTAAAATTTTCATGCATTTTTAGTAGTCGTTAGATCCTTGCAAATGATGATGCCATCCATACCCACTAATAACTCGTGTTTTCCGTATTTTTACTCGTTTTATGACCGCACCGAGGCTCAAGACGAAGGTTCCATGCAATAATGTGAGCTTTTAGTTAGTACCTGTCACGCTCAATGAACGTGGGCTTTAAGGTCACGACTTCCATAATGCAAATGCACGAAGGAGCTCTACGAAAATAAGATTAGTGGATACTCCTTTCCACTTACACCTTTTAGAAAGTGAGATTCACTTTCCACCAACTAATCAAGTGCAGCGACTCTTCAGGCGGAGGAAAAAGTAGGATGAAGAGAAAGGGGTCAGGTATGAGTGTAAGAGTCTACGAGGATAAATTTGACTTCGCAGACTATCCCACAACCAGCGAACCATTCACTGAGAGTTATAAAGTAAGAAACATCTGTAATTTAGCTCCTTCATGAGCAATTCGCGTTTGCTTGAATGTGCTTATTAGGCGAGAGATAGTCAGTAAAGAGAAACCTCATGACGAATCGGACACCTTCAGTCCTGGAGGGGTAAACGTGCCCTGAAAGCGCTAAACCGTGGTATCTGCACCCCGTAAAACGTGCCCCTGTTCAACTCGTCTGTTCATTCTAGAGAGAATTAGGCCGAGGTTAACGGGAGTAACACCAAGCACCTATTAAGCAGATGTATTATGCACAGTCAAGCAAATGTTATTGCTTTTTATGGCAGAGAATCACTTAGTAATCATTATTTCTTAATACTTGACCTCCGAAATCCAACATCCTTTCTTGTTACAATCATTTCCACATTTTAAATGGTTTAGTATAATACCATTATTCGCCTTACTTTTAATGTAATCAACATTTCAATTTAAAAGCAATCATTTTTTGTGGTTGCCTAACCAAAAAGTGTTTAATTTGTTCGGAAACAATCTTAAATATGTTTGAGTGTATATTTTCCGAGAGTTAATGCACAATGAGCCAGCTAGGGGATCATAATCAAAGCCAAACATATTCATATTCTAAATCACTAAATTTTCTGAAACTCTCAGACAACAAGGCACCAAATTTGCAATCAGTTCATTTTAACTTGCAGAGTTGACAAAACTTGAGTGCTAAGGAATAAAACATATCAGAAATTATCGTGCAGAGCCCCGAGTGCCGATGCTGTGGGAAAAGATGGATTGCCATTGCCCAAAAGGGCTAGGGGCTACAGAGTCTTTAGCGCTATGTTGCCAAAACCGAAGTTTAAATAGCCAAAGTATTGCATGACCTTAATCATCCCCCCATGTCGGCCATGACATTGC
The DNA here is from genome assembly GCF_000524195.1 of Echinococcus granulosus. NCBI lineage: Eukaryota > Metazoa > Platyhelminthes > Cestoda > Cyclophyllidea > Taeniidae > Echinococcus > Echinococcus granulosus. The sequence continues at coordinate 6,059 of NW_020170468.1, read as the reverse complement.
TGTCGGTGTTGTAAAAAAGACGGCCGCAAATCGATGGGGCCAGTCATAAAGGTTTCATGCAACTGAGAAGGTATCTGAGCCCAAAATCACAGATCCGACATAACATTCTTACTGGATCGGGAATTTCATCCCATTTGGGAACCGTATTGCGGAAGGGGGATTGCTGTGGACATCTCATTTCCCCATCGCTAGTCGTAAGAACACTGGTCTAAAAGCAGTCATTTAACAAGGGACGGAGTTTGAAGTAGTTTCGTGGGGATAGGGTTTTGCATCTATTCCTTCTTGCCAACTTGCTCTCACTTCAGTGCTGCTCAGTCATATCTATCTCTTTTCTGAGATGAAAATAAGTTATAATACTAGGGCAGAGAATGTAGAGCCGAAATACAGAAGAGCCTGGGACAACTGGCGTGGTGTGGAGGCCATGTCGTTCGGCGAAAGTACAATGGCGGGGACCAAGGTGTCTGTGACACAAAAAATGAAGGGCTAAACAAATAATCAGAGTATTATAGTCGGTAATGTGGGAAAACAAATCTGTTTTTCTGCTCGTGTTAATTTATTATTCAAGCTTTAGTGTTGTAGAACACTACGTCAATTTTCAAAACTATGAAAACTCATAACAAAAGAGTTGTTGAAATTTCCCACACCTTACTACCAAACACAGCAGTAAGATTTAAGCTGGTTTATTGCATCTTACTCATGAACAGGCAAAACCATATCACCTCATCTCTAATCGCTTCTTCGGCATACATTCTTCGTAAAATTATGCCATGACAAGTGAAATTGTTAATACTACTTAAGAACTCTACCCAAGTATAAGTGATCTTAAGAGAACTTACCTGTAATTCCATGGAATTTTCTACACCTTGAAGTAAGTCACAAGACTTGGTGGGTGGGGTGAACTGCTACTGGACCGCACAGAGCGCCCACTTTTCTTTTGTCGTGATTGTTTTCCTTTGATGCATCTGCTTACGTGTGAGGCATCCACCGCTTCAAGGTGAAAAGAATTTGAAAGTTCTTAAGTTGGTCTCCATTCACTTATATCTTGATAGGTACAAGCTAAAAAATTGTTTTATCTTTCACAAATGGTCTAATAATTTCCAAATTTGTAGTTTTACAGAAAGATGTGTGATTCATACGAAAAACATTCTTTTATCGGCCAGTTAAACCGAGTCAAAGTGTACTTGCTTAGTTGTGTTGTATGGCAATGCAATTGTATTTGATGCCGCCAGAGGGTGAACTAAATCCCCGTATTTTTACGCCTTCTTTTGTTTTATCCTTTTAGTACCACTGTGCTATAAACCGCTTTCCACTTTTTCTATTCTACTTTTAATTACAATGCAATATACCTCAGTGGTAAATAATACACATAAAGCTTCTCCACGCTTGATTCTAGTAGGATTCCCATAGCAATCGCTTTCTTTAGTTCCATACTGGCACCCTAAACTTACTAGCAGATAAAATCAAGAAGATTTTAAGATGGAATAACAATGTATTTAAATTTATGGAAAGTTGTAGGGTGCATAGCTGTTAATTTTGGCCATAAATGAATTATCACCTTGGTTTGTTACTCGGTCATTCTACCTATGCAAGGTTTGACAATATTTTGAAGCAGATTTATTGTAAACCCCGGGACTTCCCTGAAGATGAAAGAAGGCATATTACCTGGGCAGAATATGTATTGCCGACTTGTAGAAGAGCTTGGGGCTACCGGCATGGTCGCTTGGCGGGGAAACAATGGTGGGATCCCTCAGTAGCCCGTCACCAAAACCGAGATTTCAATCAACAGTTAACGTATTATGTAGCCGTCCTCCTCCGTCGTACTTCGTCCTTGGCGCTCCCCTTGGTCAACCTCCCACGTCAGCCATCAAAATGTAGTTGGCGCTGCAAGAAAAGCACCCACCAAACAACAGCGCTAGTCGTCAAATTTTCATTTAACTGAGAAGGTACTTGATTACGACGTCAGTGACCTCAACAATTCTACCCAATCCCGAGTCTCGTCCTGCATGGGAACTGTACCAAAAGGCGCGAGAAACTGCTGGCCATCACTCGTGTCCATTGCCAATGGCAAGGTCACTTGCCTCCAAGCAGTCGTATATCGAAATTATGGAGTTTGATATAGCCTCATGGAATCAAGGTTTTGCATCTATTTTTCTTTGCCACAACAGTGCTTCCCAACGATGTCTATCTGGGTTCCATCCAGCTAGTAAAGAATTGGAGAGGGTATTGCGTGTTTACTTTATTGACATCTTCATAGAGGTACTGTAGAGAGCTCAACAATGAACTTTTCCAGATAGTTCACGGTCACGGTTGCTGTCACTTCAAATGTAAGTAGCTCTCCTGCAGACGATAGGGCCGGGATAGTTGTTGAAGTTAAACCTAATTCTCAACCCTTTTGCTAAGGGTCGTCACAGATCGTTAAGCTGAGATTGAGCATCCAGTAATGTTAGCCAGGGTATTTGTCCTGCAGAATCAAGAAGCTTTCCACGGTTACCCATGCAGTACCCTGTGACTTCCCTAAAGACGAAAAGCGAAACAACACTGCGGCAGGATATGCGATGTCCACGTACAGCAGGGCATGGCGTGGCCCAGAAGCGAAAACCCTAATTGGCTCTCTATCAAAATCAGAGTTAAACAAACAGCAGGCAAGTGTTGAAATGTGACGAGTGTCCTTTTTTAAAGTTAATAGAAAAGGCATCTAAAGAGGTTGATGATTAAAGATCCAGTAAGAATCACTGCCATGAGTATGATAGCTGGACACTTTAACTTTTGCTTTCACTTTCATGCAAAGTCAATATTAACTCCAAAATAATTGATTAGTTCATATGGATTCTGTGATCAAAATTAACCGAAGTCAAGAAGCTTCTTAAAATAATAACCACTATGAGCTGCAATCGTTTTCAAACAAGATACATTTTCGCCAATTTCATTTGGATCTGTGACACCCCTTGGAGACGATCGAGTTGCATCACCTCTTGTAAATAAATCTGGTCCGTACTTGTGGCTCATTTTTCAGCAAGCTGGCCACTCATACTGTAAAATTCCATGGACTCCTCTTTGCACTTGATTTGTACGATTGTCGTTTGCTTTATCAATTCCCTTATGCTAATGTCAACCACCTTAATTCTTCATTACCAAAGTGGAATATCTTTCAAAATATAGTGCATCTTAAATTCATTATGCCTCCTTAAAGTTAAATTTATCAAGCCGTTTCTAGGCGATGCCTTCTACCACCATACTTTATCTGAAGGTATCCAAGGACCTCATCCTTTCCAAGCTGTATCTCAATGATATGAGGAAGTGAAAATGGCAGAGAAAACACAAAAATGTGTCCATTATAGAATTAATAATACCTGTACTTTATCATGCATGTCCACACTCCTATGCATTCGGAAAGTTTTTACATTTTACAAGTTGTTGCTACGAGCTGTATCAAAAGGTGTACTAGCATTTAAAGTCTCTTAGTAACATTGTCTCATATTTTCCACAATTATATACTAATTTTGATATTATCTGCGTACGCGGGTAATTTTGCAAAAAAATTAAGAAGTGGAGTGAAAATGGGAGAGAAAACACTGCTTAGTAGTGTAAAGCCTGAAGTATTGAATGCTATACTTTGTTTTTTGTTTAACTCTTTATTTTGGTGTAGCAAACACTTAGGGCACTTCCGCTAGGCTGCCTGGCCTCCGGACGATGTTAGTGACCACTGAGCCCTTCTATGCGTCGTCAATTCATATCCTGCTCAATTATTAAGTTCTCCTTGGTCTTCAGGAAAGACTAACGGTGATACACTAGTGGACGTGGAAAGCTACCTGATCCTGCTGGACAACTATCCTGGTTTCTAGTACTAAATACTCAGCCCCAACTAGGTCTGAAAATGACGTCTACCTTGGGCAGCTACCCCAACCCTATGGTCTGCAGGAGAACTCATTATAATTGAAGCAACAATAGCCGCGGCCGTAAAACAATCTGGAAAAGTTCGTTGCGGAGCTGTCCACCAAGTCTCTCTTAAGATGTCAATAAAGTGAACACGTGAAATCTCCTCCAATTCTTTACTAGCTGGATGGAGTCCAGTTGGATATGGAAAGGCAGAACTAAAGTAAGAACAAAGTATCAAGAAAAAAGCAGGAGCAAAACATTCCTGCAAAAAATTACTCCAAATCCCTTCTTTTATTAAATGACTCCACTTTTAGACAGGTGTTCCTACGAGATTCCTGAGAACAATCCCATTTTCCCTATACGGTTCTCAAATAGGACGCAGCTCCTGATCCAGTAGTTATATTGAGATCATTGACAATGCAGTCATGTCTCTTCTCAGTTACATGAAATTCAATGACCGACGCTGCTAGTTCGTGGGTGTCTTTCTTGCAACTCCGACTACGTTGCGACGGCCGAGGAATGAGAGACCTAGCTAAGTCGACCAAAAGGTGAGATGGACTATGCATTGTTGTGACTGTTTGTTTAACCCTTTGTTTTAATTTCTCAGACACTCAATGTTCTACTTTCGTACTTCCGCTGGGCGGCATGACCCAGAGGCCGTGCCAGTGAGCTTAGGTCCTGCTCTACGTTGACAGAACACATTACACCTTACTATTACCTCTTCCTTCGTCTTCAGGGAAGTCACGGAGAGTCGAATCAAGTGTAATACTTCCGAATAGTTAGCGTCAGACGTCGCTTGTTTTTTTTGGCGCATTCTGCCACTCATTCTGCTAACCCACATGCTTGTGCTTTCTACTAATTAACACTCATCTCCTAACAAAAATACTACTGATTTTTGGTTATGAGGAATGTTTTTATGCTCTCTAGATCTCATTTTATGCTCTGCTGCTAAAGGTGGGTGGTCACAGCATCAAACACCTTAACTATGCGACCAGTCCTTCGGCCCATGCCAGACGTCCTAATCCCTTCCGAATGACAACAATAAGGGCTTTGACCATGTAATGTATTTTCTGTCGTCTTCAGGGAAACCTTGGGGGTGCAATATCATTTCCTCTCATTCCAAATGCAATAGAAAAAGCCATAGTGATTACCAGATTATTTTATTGCAAACGCACAAGAACAAAATTATTATAATAAAGTGGGTAATGGAAAGCAATTAAAATTTAGCGAAAGAGTCCAAGAACAAAAAGCATGAGGAAGAAACCTTTTGCCGCTGTCATTGTTACGGCAGTTGACGTGGTCTTGAATTGAGAATTTGGGCCAGCTGTTCCCCATTCACCATCATCATCATCGTTGTTGTTGTCATGGTTGTACTCCTTATCCATGAATTTGAATATAAATTCCCCCACTGAGGGACCACGGGTCACGGTAACGTTAGAGGGTACTTGGGACAAGGTTCCATTGATTTCTATCCTTGTATTAGCTGGAAAAATATTGTTCGAAAAACCATTTTCACAACTTCTTTTTTTTAGAAAGTCGTCCATTTTATGAATGAACTTACAGATTAACCACACACAAATCCTTCGTGCTGCATCACAATGCGGATCTTCAGGTGGACTTACTAGCTGTAAGGAAAATTACAATGTTTCCGACTTAAGAAATAAGATAAATAGAATAATCTGAATAGTTGCTGTAAGTGATGCAGTAGAATTTTAGAAGAATGCACACTATATCTATAAAACCACTCTAAGGAAAGGCACTAACTTTGACAGCTGAATGGAAGTCAACTATCATTTCAACACAGTCCCCAACATGAGCCAGTTTTCTGCAAGTCCAAGGCCCACAGTCCATAGATGTACTGGAAAGAACATGCACTAAGAATTATCACATCATTAAGGCGAACTGAAAGGGCAAGGATTGTCGAACTTACATAGTACGGTTGCAAGCGAGATCAGGAAAAGTAGGAGAAAGAGTAGTGAAAGATTGGGCAATGGTCGAAATGTGAGCAATAGAAGTCAAATTGCTGCCAGGATAAATAGGCGGAGAAGACGGCAAGATGTCGCTAGTGCTAGTTTTGATTTCGAATGTGATCTCCTGCTCATAAAACTCAGTCACGTTGGCTGCCGCACCACCCGATTCCCATGAAGGAGTCGACCAGACATGACTCAGCGCGGTCACATCAT
>NW_020170469.1:338830-342224 GCF_000524195.1 Echinococcus granulosus | reverse complement strand
TCGTCTTCAAGAAATTATCTGTGACAAGTTAATAATTCAGCACTGTCCAGAACTCGAGATCGAGATAGTCGCCTGGAGTCGGTGCAGTTCTAATCTGAATTCTTTTGGAGTGGCATTAATGTTTCCAAATTTCACTCTAAAATGCCATAATCTAAACCAGTATGGAAGACAACTTTATTATAAGCGTAAAGGGGGGCTGAGAGGCTGGCATACAAAAAGACTTCGTGATTAACTAAGACAAAACCCGATAAACAAACAGGTAAACAGAACAAAATGATTTTCCAAAGCCAACTTCAAGTGGAAAAGGAAGAAAAGTGGTTTGTTCAATCTGATGGCTCGAGAGTCCAACTACCTCTGGTAAAATTCACTACCATTTTAAAGAGCTCTTGAGCTTGGTCCCACACAGTCCCAGGTCGCAGGACCAGCAAATCCAGCTTTTTCAAGAGTTCCCCTGCAACATCCACCGCATCATTTCTCACCACACCCTCCGAAACCAATTCCATCTGCTTTGGCACCTCAACATTCACCAAATGAGTGTAGCTCGTTAGTGCCCGAGTCGATCGACAGTGAGGACAACGCCGAGCAGGCAGATGCAGGACGCCAGAGCACTGTGGACAACGTAGAAACTCCATTTGGCGGCGCTTGGGATCGAAAAGAGTCGGCCAGTCCTTGGTGCAGGCTTCGCAGGCGCATTGGAAGAGGTAGTGGGAGCTGAGTTCACTCTGACGATCGTCGCGAGGCTTGGTGGAGAAGCAGTCGGTGTAGCAGTCGAAGATTTCTGTGCCTGCAGTCAGGGGACGCAGAGCGGAGAGGAAGCAAGTGGCGCCACTGGTGCAGGTACGGAACGTCGAAGGATCACAGGAGTGGTTGACAAGGGAGAGGGTTGGGTAGAGGGCGGAGAAGGTATCACGCATTGTATAGGAGGCGAGATTTTGGAGAGAGGAGAAGACGTCATCCGCGTGGCTATGTGCATTGACCGGAACAGATTGAAGATGGTAGAGCAGGCAAGCCGCAATCCAACTTGCTGGAAGGCGATCTGGACGATTTTTAGGAGATGGAGGAGTGTAGAAAAGATCCGCCTCCTCAAACCACGCCATTGGGTAGTCATTAATCTGAAGTAGGCATTAATGCATCTCAAGGGCTAATTGCAAAGGGAATCCAAGTGTAACGGGAGCTCTTAAGGGTGTAAAAAGACATGCGTTTGTGGCAGTTTTATATACAGTAGCAGGTGCTTGTAAAACTGTAAGCTACTAGCGGTCAAAGGGTCACCGGGAATGTTTACCCAAATTAAGCTTTAAAACAGTTATGAAGCCAGAGATCTGTAGTCGAGAAAATAACTCAGCATCGAAATAAACGTGAAAAAAGAGCTTACAGAAAGGCAGTAGGTGAGGAAGACAGCAGCGACCGTACGTTGCCAGAGATCGGCACGGCTTCGGTACTCACTGCAGGCAACTAACCAGGCTGCAGCAGAATAATCAGAGGGATCGAGGATACTCGGAGCAACATCGCGGATCGAGGAGCCAACGAAAGCCTGGTGACCCCTTTTGCCTTCCTCCTGCTTCTGCAAGGATAAAAAAAGGCGGATAGCCGTAAGATCCTACTTAGACCTACTAAACTCTCCTTGCCATGAGTTCGTCTTCAAGAAATTATCTGTGACAAGTTAATAATTCAGCACTGTCCAGAACTCGAGATCGAGATAGTCGCCTGGAGTCGGTGCAGTTCTAATCTGAATTCTTTTGGAGTGGCATTAATGTTTCCAAATTTCACTCTAAAATGCCATAATCTAAACCAGTATGGAAGACAACTTTATTATAAGCGTAAAGGGGGGCTGAGAGGCTGGCATACAAAAAGACTTCGTGATTAACTAAGACAAAACCCGATAAACAAACAGGTAAACAGAACAAAATGATTTTCCAAAGCCAACTTCAAGTGGAAAAGGAAGAAAAGTGGTTTGTTCAATCTGATGGCTCGAGAGTCCAACTACCTCTGGTAAAATTCACTACCATTTTAAAGAGCTCTTGAGCTTGGTCCCACACAGTCCCAGGTCGCAGGACCAGCAAATCCAGCTTTTTCAAGAGTTCCCCTGCAACATCCACCGCATCATTTCTCACCACACCCTCCGAAACCAATTCCATCTGCTTTGGCACCTCAACATTCACCAAATGAGTGTAGCTCGTTAGTGCCCGAGTCGATCGACAGTGAGGACAACGCCGAGCAGGCAGATGCAGGACGCCAGAGCACTGTGGACAACGTAGAAACTCCATTTGGCGGCGCTTGGGATCGAAAAGAGTCGGCCAGTCCTTGGTGCAGGCTTCGCAGGCGCATTGGAAGAGGTAGTGGGAGCTGAGTTCACTCTGACGATCGTCGCGAGGCTTGGTGGAGAAGCAGTCGGTGTAGCAGTCGAAGATTTCTGTGCCTGCAGTCAGGGGACGCAGAGCGGAGAGGAAGCAAGTGGCGCCACTGGTGCAGGTACGGAACGTCGAAGGATCACAGGAGTGGTTGACAAGGGAGAGGGTTGGGTAGAGGGCGGAGAAGGTATCACGCATTGTATAGGAGGCGAGATTTTGGAGAGAGGAGAAGACGTCATCCGCGTGGCTATGTGCATTGACCGGAACAGATTGAAGATGGTAGAGCAGGCAAGCCGCAATCCAACTTGCTGGAAGGCGATCTGGACGATTTTTAGGAGATGGAGGAGTGTAGAAAAGATCCGCCTCCTCAAACCACGCCATTGGGTAGTCATTAATCTGAAGTAGGCATTAATGCATCTCAAGGGCTAATTGCAAAGGGAATCCAAGTGTAACGGGAGCTCTTAAGGGTGTAAAAAGACATGCGTTTGTGGCAGTTTTATATACAGTAGCAGGTGCTTGTAAAACTGTAAGCTACTAGCGGTCAAAGGGTCACCGGGAATGTTTACCCAAATTAAGCTTTAAAACAGTTATGAAGCCAGAGATCTGTAGTCGAGAAAATAACTCAGCATCGAAATAAACGTGAAAAAAGAGCTTACAGAAAGGCAGTAGGTGAGGAAGACAGCAGCGACCGTACGTTGCCAGAGATCGGCACGGCTTCGGTACTCACTGCAGGCAACTAACCAGGCTGCAGCAGAATAATCAGAGGGATCGAGGATACTCGGAGCAACATCGCGGATCGAGGAGCCAACGAAAGCCTGGTGACCCCTTTTGCCTTCCTCCTGCTTCTGCAAGGATAAAAAAAGGCGGATAGCCGTAAGATCCTACTTAGACCTACTAAACTCTCCTTGCCATGAGTGTCAAAGGCATTTTGGATGATTACAGTCAAGCTAAATGACAGCGCCATCCGCCGACAACATAGGAGACACTTTAAACCATTGGAACAATGATAGACGAAAAAAGTCTTCCCCTGCAGTGCCCAAAGACGG
>NW_020170469.1:323905-338730 GCF_000524195.1 Echinococcus granulosus | reverse complement strand
AGTTTTCTACCACACGCATCCCCCACGTAGAGTGTACATCGTCCTGATGTCGGTCGATTTGCAAGTCCCGAAAGGTGTACCATCATTACGGGTTCATCCTATCACCTTCATCCCTGCCTACTGACTGACTGGAGTGCACTGGAACACTTGTGGTGGGTGAAGCAGGTCATATTCTGCGTTACTGCGTCACCGAATGTAAGGTGTTCCGTTAGCAAGGTGGTTTCTGCATCAGCCCTTGGCTCTAACGGGGGAGGGAACAAGGAAATGTGCTAACCACTTTGGATATCAGGTCCCACAGGTTGGTCACTAATCCTACTCTGAATCAGCAGACTTGTTCTGCATCATCCCATCAACGAACTGATTAGCTGGAGAGAGGAGCATGGATCAACAATTTGGCGTCTCAATTTCATTGCCTTCATCGCATTAAGGTAGGGGTGAGGAGGCAGTTGATTGACAAGAGGTAGGGATGAAGGGCGGAAGCACAACAGGTTTGCGAAGCCTCGCTGTTCGATCGACTGGGTCGGATGTCTCCTGCAACCATCCAAACAAGTGTTTGAGATTGGACCGATAGAGAGGGAGGAGGGGGGAGAGGTTCAACTGGTCAGATTGCACAGATCGGTGTTGGGATATGTGCGGAATGAATTAGCACCTGGAAACACCTCCTTTACCAAACTCGGTTGTTTGCACCGTGTACTTGACCATGCGGTCTCGTCAGTCAGCGTGACTCCTGTCGTCATCTTGGCGGCATTACCATGCCTACAGTGCCTCAACCCAACTGGAGGAAGCGTGCACGACACCCAACAGCACACTTTTTGACAACACTGCTGACCATTAAATTGGCTAGTTAATGACTCCTCGTTGTTGTTGGCCAATGCGAAGCTACGAGATGGGAATTTCGCCTGCCATCATCACGTTTTTCCTCAAACAACGCAAAATACATGACTCTTGTTTTTTAAATAAAGTGGGCAGGCTACCTCTCAGATGCAATCGTAGTTGACCACATTAACTCTCGAGGAGGTTTGTGTTGGTGAAAATGCTGCATGCCTGTTGAAACATTGTGCCACGATCGTGTACACAGGCAGGGGTGTTTTAATCATGTGCTCCTATGATGTCAAACCAATCGACGGATGTGGCTAACTTGCGCCGAGGGCAAAGCGAAAGATGCAGTGATGCATCATCAAGTTGTTGCCATTTTCACCAAGCGCAACTGTCGACCACCGTCATTCTACGAGAAGGCTCGTCATGCTGTATGAGTTCGTGTTGCCACTGCAAAAATCAGCCACACAAAGTTGTCACGCAGTAGTCTCAATTTCTCACGAAAGTAGACTGCTCCCGCAGTTGTTACCGAAAGTAAGCGAAAACGGAAAAGCAGAGTGCGGACTTGATTGATGGGATGGCAATTTGGAGGCAATTTGGAAGATTATCCCCCACCGTGACGAAGCGGGATGGGATGAATGAGTACGGTCAAATCAAATGGGTGCATTCAGTTCCGTGGATGCACCACGGTGGGGTATGCCATTGACAAGGACCAAGTTCGACCTATCGTCCACCAATGACGTCGGTCAGTCCATTCTATGCCATTCTATTTCATTCCAACTCACTTCAGTTCACTTCAGCTCATTTAAGTCCAGCCCAGACATCGTTCATCAAGATGGCGGACACCAGTGGTGGTGCGTGTCACTGTGAAACAGCAGGTATACGTACCCGCATCTGCACGAGGGTTCAAGCGCATTGCGTCACGATGGTTGTGCCGACACTCAGTCGTCCAACTGCTCACCACCACGGCAGTTGATTAATGCACACGTTTAAAGCCGTCAATGAAAATGCGTGGCCATCAATGGTAGTTCACTGCTAGTCCACAGTTTCGGTAGTCTTTCATTCCTGTGAACCTTTCGCAAGCAGAAGAAACGCCTCGACAAGGAGGATATCTTTCAGTGGTAACCCTAACCTCGAGCATTCACGATGATGTACATTTGTAATTGCAAAATGTTAGCACACACTTCGTTCAAAGAAAGTTTTCTGTTCAGAACAGCATCCATCTACTCATCAGTGCAGAAGAGTGGAATGCTACTTCAAGTTAAGACAGTGTTCCCATAAGCGAGGTCAGGATTTTTTGCATCACACCGTCATGGGCGACCAGACCCGGTTTCACCATTTCACGCCAGAACTGAAAAGAACATCAAAGCATTGAACACAGACAGTGCTAGGACATTTCAGTCATACTGACAAGCACTTCCAAGGCAAAGCCCTGTGGGTATCAATTAAACGCTGAAATTAGTGCAGAAATGTACCAGGAAACTATGTGACAACAAAGTGATGCAGTTTGAGTTCCTTGGAAGTTTTCCTTCAAGGTAACCCAGATGAAGGCTCGGGCCGTACTGAAATGACAGTAATTTAAGAAGACGGCATAACTACAGTGGAACTACTTCCTTTCCAAATTCGTTCGCATTGTAACGTCTTAGAGAAGTAACTCGGATGTAGCATCGAGATACAAAGGACGAGTAGAGTACGGAAAATTGCAATAATAGAATAACCAGTGCGCTAACCTCATAGCGTCCGGTTGAGCAGATGTAGTCAAGCAGACAGTCTGGTGCGGTGTTGCCAATGCAAGCAAAGGCAAGATGAGAGACATTTGGTCCGCCCACGGAGTCCTTGGACTCCTTTGGCCAGCCGGCATAGTTGTCCAACTGAAGACAGGGAACTAGTCCACCACAATCGTGTACATGGCGACCCAATCCGTCCCTCCTTCCACCATCACGTCTCATCGCGCTCTCCGCACACGAGGGGCTGCAGAAACCCACCTAGGGAGAGGAGTGCATACTAGGCAATTGCTGACAGTGGCTTTGTGCCCTATATTCGCCAAATTATAGTGGTTACTCCTATGGTAATTAAGTCGCCACTTGCTAAAGAACAAGGTGAAAATGACGCTGGAGCAATGTCCACACTGCACTGCTCGATGCTTCACCTCATTGAGGTTGGCAGTCACAAAGCCCAGTGAGAGCGCGCCATCCCCACATGCAGTCGCATTGTTACTGCTCACAATCTTTTGTTCCCTAGCGTTTTACCCACGCCATGCCACGCGGCGCAGTTTTCGTACCCGTTATGACTGCCCCACTGAAAGGACCAACTGAGAGTAGTGACAGAGAGCACCGCACCAACCGCTTACTGCTGAATGTCAAAACAGGCGTCTGTGTTTTAGCTATCGTAAAACGTGTGGGGGGTAGTGTTCTGGTTTGGTGGGAGGATGGAAACAAAGCATTGAAAGTGAGGGCAGGAGGGAGTTGAGCGAGGATGGGAGAGAAGGAATGAGAGAGAGAGAGAGAGTAAGAGGGAAAGAGGTCGGTATAGGGTTGCCTTCGAAGTACTAAGAACTTCCACAGCCTAACCCTGTGACTGGCTACAGAAGAGGCTATTGAAATTGGGTCACATTTTAATCACAATCCTCCTCTCCAGTCCCATGTAATGGTCAGTGGGGGAATGAGATTCGCCTCGTGTGCAATTCCGTCACACCACAGATCTTGCATTGTTCAGACTTCCCACACACTGACTGCCGCCTCATGGGAACCCATGACTGTTGAAGATATGGGTTGGGACCAATCCATCGCGGCCGCCACAACGCATCGCCAACCCACACCCATCTTCCAACGTGCACATCATTCACATGCCCTTCCATTGACCAGTCGATTATCCCATCCTTGTGTTGTGCTTATACTCCTCCCCACGCTTTCCTTCATAACACAACGATCGGTTGCACGAAATGAACCCACCGTAAAGGATGTCCATTCTTGGGCAATGCAATGAAAATGAGTCCCCACAATGCACTTCGCAACCGAGTGCCTTCCTCGTGACTAGAAAGTGACATTTTTGCCACCATAAACTTCAACGTGATGTTGTCGTATTAGGCTCACTGTGAGCGTAGAGATGAGCAATGACAGTTGACTCTGACAGGCAGCAATTCACTCGACCACAAGAACTCCATTCATCTTCAGTGCGCACCTACCACGACCACATTCACCTCCTTCGTTCTTAAGTGGGCACGGTTCGTCACCATCCCCGCCTGACTAATCAGCTACCCTTTCAATTTGGTATGTGGTATGAGTTGTCACTCCGAAATGCACGTGACTGCACAATCGACAAAAGAAATGCCATTGGAGACTTCACTCTCATCGGTATGTTTGCCCAGTAGTGGTGACAGTGTTGAGCGTCGTTGTATTAATTCGTGAAATTGGAAGTTGACCGTTCTGGTGTAATGGACACAGAGTGCTACGCATGTCCAACTGACCACAGCCACAACCACGAGGACTGAAGGGAGGGCAGATTGGAGGGTTCTAGAACTGGTGCATGCAGCAGCGAATAGCAGCTGAGGTGGTTCCATGGAGCTAGAGAAGGAGGTCAATCAGCCAGCACAATTTCCACCTCAATGTGGAATTTTGGACTCCACAGGCGTTGTTAGCGTAATTCAATACTTTGTAAGTGGGGACAATCAACCCGCACATAACACGCTGTTAATGGTCATTTATATCTCGAATTGGGAAATTCGAAGACTAACATAGACTGTGAATAGCCTCCAGTAGACAAACAATTCGACCATCAACTTGAAGAAGACACAAGTGATCGAGATCTACAAAAGTCGCTAATCGCGATTATCCATCCACTGGAGGTATACAATCACGGTGCCACGAATGGGCGATAATGGAAAGGCACGTGTGGTGTCTACGTGGAGCGTGGATATCAAACTGGGAATCACGGACTCACACAATCGAGCGCAGACATTTTAGGTGAAAGTTCCACTACTTCTTCTCCCCCTTCGCCTTCTTCCGCTGAGAATCCCAACATCCACAAAATATTTAGCTTGTCAATTAAGTTATGCAAAGTCTTGGTACAAAATTCTTGATTGGACGCATGAACCATCCTCACTAGCACATCCTAGCTGTGTCTTCATGGCCAACGTACTCTAACTCCTTAAAACTACTCCTGTTCATGTGCCGCTTTGCGATGTACTGTGCGTCGATCAGACGTCTACAACCAGGCAGGTGTTCTACAGACTGACTGGCGACGCACACGAGTGACTGCTGTGGTGGTGTTCTGGGAACCACCGTGGCCAGGATTGAGAAAAAGAAACAAACGCACACCAGCTCCACGGCATCGAACACCAAAAACATTTTCTGCATCATCCACTTTCCAGCTTCGACCCTCTCGAGTCTTCCTACTCATTGCAACTAACCACAAGACAGGAACAAAGATAAGTAGATGGATTTGCAAAGGCGGGTGATGGTATTTGCAAACATCACGTTGTCTGCTGTACAGACAGTAGCGTAGTAGAGGGGATACATTCGAGGAGTGGTGCCAGGATGCCAAGGAAAATCACACTGCGTGAGCCATTCACGTTTTTATGGGCATTTGCGGGAAAGTAGCATCAAAGATCGTGCCGTGTCCTCAGGTCATGGTTGTGAATCACTTTGAGGACGATTTTTGTTACACTTACAAACTTGTCCTCACCTCATTAATGGCCTCTAGGTGGAGCTGGAAACAAAGGGGATCACCGACAGTTGAGGTGTTGTGCACAGTCCTTCTATTGTAAGTCTGAGCTCATTTGAATCCCCACACCAGATGTCTTCCCTCTCTCGTCAGTGAATTACCCAAACGATGGGATTTTGCAGCTGGCCATACAATTACTCTAACGACGACCACCCCCACACTGCCGATAGTGTTACAAACAGCTAACGAGGTGGAGCTACAGGGGCGCACTAAAGACTCACAGAACAAGGACAACACTGGCAACAAGTTTGCACCGACATGGGATCACTTACGAAAGAGCAGCCACTGCAAGGTTTGAGGTTGAAGCATCGGTTGTAGCAGTGGTAGCAATACATGTGAAGGAACTCCTTCACCAGAACGGAGGCATATGGCTTGTCAACTATGAGAACCTCACCTAAAAAACACAAACAAGGCAAACACACTCATCAATGATTAGCTCATAGGGAAGGGGAGAAACGTCAACGAATGGGAATGTGGGGGCAGGCCAACGTAGACAAGGGTGGATCTCTCGAGACAGAATCGCATTCGTGAGTGCAGGCCTTCTCGCACAGTCGATCTGATGACACAATTTTCAGGGAAATCTGCCCGTTTGGTTGAGAGGTGTTCAATCCGCAAAAGGGAGTGCCTTGGTGACGATACAACACTTAGTAGTAGTGAGTGCCAAGTCTGTCCGTCAGATTTGATATTTGAGCAAATACCTAGGCAAACTTCACTTGACTTTGAACTGTCACAGATCGGGACACTGGCAAAAAATGGGGCTTTTTGCCACGGTCTGTTGCGTGGCAACATTGTACAAGGGGGCACAATCAACCAAGGCCACAAGAACAGACAGTTGAGCACTCCATATCAAGATAACTTTTGCCTTTCGGCCGGTACAGAGTAAGTCAATGCTGCATTGAGTGAAATGCCTTGATAAAGAAGTCCAGGACTCTCTGGATTGCAGCAATGAATATGGGGAAGCTTGAATGCGTCACTTTGCTGCAATGACGAAGTGGAGCAAACTGTTCTAGGCTGCTTCAATGGCAGTGACAAGCCCTCTCCTCAAATAACTTTCCCGTACAATGATTGTAATAGCAGAGAAGTAAAAATTTCAATTTGTTGAGTATTTGAAACAGAATGAATGCATTGGAGAATAATTCTAGAGCCTGACACAGATATCAAGCCAGGATTTCTAGATTGGACTGTATTTAGGAGTTAAAAATTAGGACCCTCTCTAGAGAATGCTTTTACCAACAGAAACGTTCCTTGTAACTTCAAGCGTCCAACCGCGTTTGCGACCGGTATTCCTTAGGCGAACAGTTCCATCTGGTGCAGAGAGCAGACGGCAAGAAGTCTCCGATGTATCATCAATAAGCTCCTTCGTCGCCTTAATTGCCTGGGATTTTGAAAACTTCGGAGGTTCGTAACGAATGCACTTCCAGACAGATTCAGAGGGGGATGGGTGCATCGACTTCGTCTTCTCCCGTTCCGCACTGCATTCCAATAACCCGCGTTTAGCCAGTGGTAGAAGCAAGGTCTTCATAGAGACTTCAGAATGATCGAGGAGGCTGATGGCTTCCTGGAAGTGCTGTCTTGCCTCCGGCAGGTGATTCCGTCGCTGATGGCATTGGGCTATGCGGATGTGCAGACGTGCGGCCTTTGACTGTGGAAAGCCCAACTAGGAAGGGGAAGTGGTGTAGAAATGAGTCAATTCAACAGGTTGGCTCATTTACATCCCTAAATGAATGCCCTTCTGTTTCTGAAGTAGTTCATTTGTAATCAAGATTGAGTATTTACAGAAAGGATTTCATTACCGAAACCATCAATGTACGCGTAGGAGAATGCAATTTAATCTTTTACAATCCACCTAATAGCCCTACAGTCTTTCGTGTACCTCGATAATAAAAAGGTTTGTATGCTTTAAACAAGCGGAAACCCTACATTCACTGCCTGGATACTGCGCTTAAGCGTCACAGAAGGAAGGTGCCCACTGTAGATGGGTAAACACAGGCCAACTGTTCCAATTTCGAGTTTTGTAAATAATGGCCAGCAAAGGAGAGAAGCAAGGTTTGAAAAAATACTAATGAACAAACCAAATAAGATATTCATTTGAAGACATTTAATCCTGAAAATCAACAAATAAAAGACGTCCCCACATTGCGAGAAACTGAAAGCACCCCAATTAGGCTAGCAGGGATCACAAAATTAACATCAAGGTGGAAAAGAGTGAGCACTGAGTTTCTTCACGCTTTATTAGATGGTTCTACTTTTAGGTCAATTTTCCTACAAATGGATATCATTATACAAATGCGCTTACCGTAGAAAAAGCATCGTATGACCCCGAGAAGTTCAAAGTTAAACCTCGATAATGTGATTTGCCGATGAGACTTAATAAGGTAATTCACAAAATTTAGGAAAAATATTGAATGTCTCACAGGTGGATTTGATACATCTGATCATCTTATGATGATAAAACGGAGGAATGACTACGAGAAGCATTGAGTGCAGTGTCAAAAATGAGAAGAAGGCCTGGTAGAATTTGACCTAATAGTGCATCTAAAAATGCAGGCATTATGGGTTCCAAATGATGTCTCCACTACTACAATTGCTGTTCAATTCAGAACGCAATCTCTTAAAAGGTTTAAAGAAAGATACCAAAAAAGTGGTGTCACCTACGGTAATGAATGATAATTGTGTCCTACTAATACCCACAATAACCAGTGCACATCGTGCGTAGGCCAGTCCAGACATTGTTCACCAAGATGACATACAACAGTGCTAGCGGATATGCGCGTGAAACAGCGTCAGATAACGAACAAAGCCCCACATTAACTGAACCGCTGCGGGGATTTGAAGCACGGCATGAACGGTGGCAGATTCCCCAGCAGTAGAGCAGTTAAAGGGTGCAGACGCCTCGAAGACGACTATACGTATGTCTATCGGTGATTCACGATTCCGTCCATTGTGCTGTTCCAAATAGCAACCTTGACAGCCATTTATCCTAGGAAACATTCAGCCGGAGCGTGAGAGCCCCAAATGATCCTAAAACTTCAAGCTGTGCATGCATAGAATTAAGGGATGAACCATTTGTAAATATACGTAATTTCGGAAACTTAGGCCACACTCAGTGCCAAGACAGCCTTTTCCTTGTAAGCAGTACAGAAGTGACGAATACCGTGTAGAAATAGTGTTTTGATAAGCCCAGTATTTTTAGGATCACATCGCTACGCGTGAGGAAAGCTGACTACACTAACCCACATCAGACGTCAAAATTTAATCACCGTGGAAGAAGTGAAGGAGGCCGTTCTAAGTAGCCGCTGTTGTCTTGATAATTCTAAGTGGAAGATGTATGTATGTATGCGTGGAAGTAGCTGCAGAAGATGATAGGAAAAACGAAATGTTCACCATTTAAAATCAGATAGTGAAAGCTACACACGTACTATGCTTTTGCTCATTATTCAAATACGATAGATACTATCATTCGATATCACTTGAAAATTCTTACCGTTTCAACTTCACAAGCTAATACTACAAGAAAATGTACACAAAGTTATGGCAACAGTGACTACCTTGAGTGCCTCGCTTGCATCTGCAGCAGCCTCCTCGAAGCAATTTAAGCTGAATAGAACACAGGAACGATTCCCCAAAGCCAGAGCCCTTGCAGAATCCGAAGCCGCGTGAAAGAGTGCGGCTGTATAAAATGCAAGTGCTTTCATCACTTTGCGTGATTCCCACAACCGGTTGCTAGACTCCCGTATCCGCGTCGATGCCTCATCCGACTTGCCATTGAACCTCGCCATCGCCTCTCTTGTGAACGGCAGTCCAAGCACTTCTATACCGGCCTTCACTATAAGTCCAGGCAAACAGCTTCTACTAGAATAGTTCCAATAGCAACTTTTTATTCCAAAAATCTATTTAGAAGCTGTACACACCGGCATTAGCAGCTTCCAAAGCCCTGAGGAGATAACAAACGCGTTGGAAGTCTGTTTTATTCTCACCAAACTCCTTCAGCCATTCCTTTTTCTTACCCACTTTTGACATACTCTCATGCACGATCCTGAAATATTTCTTCACAAGCTCGTGTTGACTACCTGGTTTCATGCATTCCATCCCTGCAGAGCGAGCCACGCCAAACCTACAGCATTAAAACGGATGCATTTTTAGCTTCTTAGGAGGAATTCATCTAAGAGTCCTGCCCTCCTCGGTTAAAAGCATTAGAATTCAGAGCTGACACGGTCACTCCCTGTAAAAATAGGCAAATATCTGTCTAGCAAGCAAGCTTTTGGACATGCAACACTAATACAGGGACCGAGAGAATTTGCAATCGGCCTTCTAGCCCTCAAGCACAGGAGCAACCCGTCATCTCGAACTCCGTTAACAATGGTTTGTTAATAAATTGAGCGAGCAATTAATAGAGGCAATGAGCTGTCAAGCGTGCGGGTCTTAAGCGCGTCGGCATGCGATACGTGAATGATGACGCCTGGCACAAGTCACAAAGTGGAGGTAAAACATGAAGATATACTTTCAAAAAAAAACAATGTAGACGATAATGCAAATCCAAATGGAAGGAGTATCAATAGATAGAAGACATCCCCAAGGACAGCCTAAAAGAGCGAGAGAATTGAGGATTAGAACGTTGTTTTAATTTGCTGTGATACATTGAACTATATCTTATGTTTACATTGAGCAAAATATCAGAAAAACCTAGATCGAACCTACTGGTTCCCTCGTACACTGAAGGATGAGAAATCATCCCCTTTCAATACTGCATCCTCCAAATCTGGTAGATTTTAATGACATATTGACACGTCTTAAGCGACTGGTTCACTCGAAATGGGCACACGCCGCATAAACAGAAAACATGCTGGGTACTGAAGAAGAGCCATTAGTTACTGCCTAGATAAGACACACCAGTTTTCCACATTCCCAAATCCGTTAAAAACTCTATTCCTACAGCAAGTGAGTGCAAAAGAAGAAAACAGTGCAGCACACGCTAGACATAAGGGGCTCTTGACCCTAACACGAGCACACACAGACGATTCCCACAAAACTCGACCTAGAAAGGACAAAGGAGCATCGACCTTGACTGAATAAATCATTAGGAAGTACCATCACTTAATGAAATAATAAAATGCTAGCAGAGCCTGCTACTCAACTCAATTTAATTCACGTACTTCTTAATTTAACAGATAAATATAGTAAATAGGCTGAATCTTGGATTTTTTCGCAAACAGTAAGCAGCATATATTTCTCCAAACAGTAAGTCACAAGTGTACTATCTGCATCTGGACTAATTTTATTTGACAAATTAATAAAAAATTTTAATACCTACATTACATGATAGCTTGAATGACAGAATGGTTGCATAACTTGAAACTGAGGAGGCCATCTGTTTACATAGGTCCTAGTCTATTATTATGTTATTATATTCAATAACTCCACTAGCCTGTCAATCCATCAAATAAACGAAAATTCTTAAATGAAAAGTAACAATTCCCCCGTGCCGTTATGACAAAACTTGTACGAAATATGACTTGCACAAATCAAGCGCTTGGTTGCAAAACCGCACCTTTTACATTTGTAGGGAGTTTAAGGTGGTTTTGGCCCTTATGGCAACAAAAATGCCCAAAATATCTTAATCCAATAAATAATGCGAGCAACAAAATCTGTAGGTCATTTGAATAAGTCAAGGCGTTGCAAAAATCGTTGCAACGACTCCGCCAGTTGCACATGCTCTAGTTTTTTCACAAGCATATGAAAGTCTGCCATTTCCAAGATTCCCTGTTGCACTGCATAGCCTTCTTCACCGTATATTCGCCTAAAAATCAAACAAGAAATACAGCATAGGCATTTTAGAAGCCTTTCCATACTTAGATCTCTTTGTAATGAGGTTAAGGTTCAAAGGTGACTGTTGAAGAACATACATATTTTGACAGTAGAAAAGACGCTCAGCGAGAGCACAAATGCGCGCAAATTCGATGGCATTCAGTGCGTAATCCTCCCCAGGTATATCCAACAGGGAGACGATCTCTTCAACTTGTTCCTTATTAAAAGAACCGCCCATAAGAGCCTTCAGCGGCTCTTCAAGTTTCTAAAATGTAATTAAATTTTCTTCTGCAATTTTGGGAAGCAGGTTTGATTAAATGTACTTATTGCACTACACTTAACCTACTCACGAGGATGATTCCACTTTAACGCATTGCTAAATATTACCTCATCATAGAAGTTCTTTTAAGGTTTTAGAAAGGTAAAACGTTTTCACAATCTAACTAATTAACTTTCCGTGTGTGGTTGATTGGATTTACTTGTTTTTTACTAGAGGTGGCACAAGTGGCACCTGCTTTATTTCCGAACTTACGCTAATTGGAATAAGTTGGGTTCTATTCTCCTTGAATTTGTTAAAGATTCGGGTATAATATGGTACTCGGGTAGCCCTCAGCTCGCAATACCGCTTTATGTATTCCATTGGTCCAATATCTTTAAAAAGTATGCGAAGAAGGTTAGATCTATGTTAAAGTACTAAAGGTTTTTGATCTGACAACAAATCCTCAAAGTCCGCGAAACTACAATGCATGTGTGATATAGCCGCGTAACAGCAACTTACTTTCCATTTGCTTCAAGTTGAAGGGGGTCGTATAGCGCACCAACGTTTCCCGTGACGAATTTCTGTCATGGTGATTATGACCCAGCAAATTTCGCATCATCTAACTCAACACAACCAGAGAATGTGCGGAAATTAACACATTTTTTTGCATCTTTCTAATAACCACAATTATATCACCTTACATCTTTATAGCGGTAGGCGTAGGACTGACCCATGTCAGTGAGACCGGTTTGCCAACACGGAGGTCGCATGTGATGGAGGCGTGAGTCATAGCAGTGGCATAGCTCCAGCTGACCCTCCACTTCGGCTTGTTGACGATCGCAATGGTTACGCACTACAGCCTGCCAGTGCTCTAAGTACTCAGTTTGACTCCGTGTCAACCGGTCAAATCGTTGACCGTAGAAGAAAAAGGGAGCTCGAAAGCGCAAGAGGTCGTTGCAGGTCAAGCTCTGCTCACACCAACTGTTCCCCTGGTGGGAGGGGATCTGGGCCAGCAACTCCTAAATTTTTTGCAGGCATGGAATGACCTAAACTCGGCTTAGAACATAGGTGAGACATTTAAAGAGCTAAAAAGTAGCATTGTAGAGAACAGTAAACAAGTGGCACAAGCTTATCTCTAACCTGTATAACCCCATACTATCGATGTGCTTTATGTTTGTTGAATGATTGATTGTCGGCGCTATGGATGCAACAACTTTAGACAAATGTGCGAGTAAAGCGTGAAAAGGCATCTGGAATTCACGAGACACCAATGCTAGAGAATTCATAAATAAAACTCACTGAGGGATCGTTGGGCTGGAAGCGGTTCCAGGTCTCAACGAGGCCCTTCACTCCTGTTTTGGGATCTACTATCTCCGCTAGGGGGGCCTTCTTCTCTGGTGCGTAGTCCCGCAGTTGCTGCAGCGTCATCAACGATGGGTTGTGGGCCGGAAAGTTAAAAATTTCCCTAAAATTTCGATGCAATCGTGAATCACAAACGGGATTCAAATTTTTTTACCTATGACAAAATATTTGGAATAATCTCAACGCCAGCATTCAAAAAATACTGCACATGGTAATGAGATTCTACTGTTATTTTATAAGTAGCAACTTTAAAGATGATAAATAATTTAATTGCAAAAGTTTAGGGGTTTGAAAATTGTATTATGGAGTAGAAGCGCTCTCTAAATCCCAACACAGATCCCTGAAAAGTTCATTCATCATTTATGAGGGTTTTCAGCTCAAAGTCATGGCAGTTATTCCCTCATGTTAACATTCAGCAATCAAGTGGAACACCTACCTGATTCTGAGCACCTAGGCGATGCTTACCAGTCTGCCGAGACTAACCCGTTCGTGGAATCGGTAGAGGACATGAGCAATAACAATTTTGAGAGGTTGAGCCATACTGTAAAATCATTTTTCATTTTAACCAGTACGGAAGGAAAGGCCTTAACATGAACCGTTAACTCAAAACAAACATTGAAATGTAACTTAAAAAACAAAAGGTATAGCTTTAATAAGCACAATGATCTACCTAAACCAACTTTTGAAATCAATGCGCATAGACACCCCCATGCTTAATGGATGCCATCAAAAGCATCGCCAAATTGACATACGAGGGAGGTGAGTAGCTGATCTCTTCAGCAGGCTCCGTTTTATTATCCTGGCAGTCGTCGTAGACGGCTTCCGGTTCCGCTTCAGCTATCCGCCTTACATTCTCCTCTAAAACCTTCTGATACCTGAAATACCGCTTGATTATCTGGTGTGAGACCTCCTCAAAGGTCGGAGGCGCCCTCATCTTGCCAACTCTGCTGTGCCCCCTATTGATCCATTCACCACATGTGACCCTCTTCAAATAGTTGTCGAGGCCATTTGCAGAAAATTGCTACAGTGCCCGAGTTAGTGACAAAGACTCCCAAAACTAGCTATATTAGGGATACAGGGAAGGCCAGAAAGTGTAATACTTATGTTGTTTGAATTTGCCTTTCAGGGAGGAGGCAAACAGGAAATTCGAACCTTGTAACTGGATCGCCCTCTCCCTTACCTAGTGACTGCGGCTCCCCTCCTTCTTGAATATTGTATTTTCCCTATACATCTTGTCGTCTTTAATAAAGATGTCCAAAGCAAACCAACCGGGCTTGTCTAGGAACGCTAGTAATCGGGAAGCGGAGACCGAGGAGCCTCGCTCCACACTGGTGGCAGCGCCCGCTGACCTACCCCCTTTCGAGGAAGATATGAATTTCGAAGAGTGGCTCCTAACTGCCAAAATTAACCTTCCTCTCCATCCCCATTGTCAAAGAATACCTCTTATCCTTCGCGCCCTCCCGCATGATTTATTCGTGGCCCCAGTCGGAGCTGGCATTACCCACGACACGGACGTTGACCAATGCTGCGATACATTGGCTCAACTATTCATCGATCGTGAGGAGGGAACCCTGGCTAGGGACTTCTTTCAGCGTTTTCAAAAAGCTGATGAGGCTGACGAAGAGTACGCCAGGAACCTCCAACTCCTGGCGGAACGTGCGTTCCGCGGCTGCCCTCCAAACAAGATCGCCAATTGGGTTACAGTTCAGTTTAAACACGGAATCCGACCTTCCACCTTGGCTGAGAAGCTCTGCAAAGCAAAGACTAACTCGCTCGACCAATCAGTCAAGCTCGCAACCAAGAAGCGGCAGGAACTCCGGGGGCTCCCGACTTTCCGGAAACCGCAAAACTGGTCAAATGC
>NW_020170469.1:302824-323805 GCF_000524195.1 Echinococcus granulosus | reverse complement strand
GTAATCGGGAAGCGGAGACCGAGGAGTCTCGCTCCACAAAAGACTAGCCGTGAGTTCAAAGTCATACATTTAAAGTGTCATACACCAATACAAAAATCTTAGTGATATGGAGAGCCATTCTCTGCTCCATCCATACTTATTCCTCCATTTTAGCTATCATGAGTTTGTTGAGTGTATTGTGACAATCCACGAATTTGAAATATAAATCCCAAAATAATTTGCTATTATTGCGAAAAGACATCTTATTTCTGCACGATTGGAAATGGATTTCTTGGATTTTCTTGATATCAAGTGGATTTTCAGTAAATTGCTTCAAAAGGATTTCATTCAATGTCAACTGAGAGCACTTCCAGGCTGTTCTCAGATAGTGAAGGCAAATTTTTTAAGAATAAGCTCCTTTTTCTCAAAAGAGAGCGTTCCGAAAGCCAATGCGATTTTAACATCTTTTCCTGTCCAATTTTAAGCTGAAGCATGGACAGTGCTCTACAACTTTGTATGCTAACCGCTTTCCCTTGAAACATTAATTTGAAGACGAAGTTATTCATAAAACGTAACAGCATAAGTTAGCCTTTATCCGCCAACCGTTTTGCCACTTCACTAACCCTTAGACCCCGACCTACGTATCGTTGGGCTTCATAAAACCTGAAGGAGAACTATTGCGTAGATGTAGAGCATAAATAACCACTTTTATGCTCAGTTGTAACTTATTCACAGATGTTATGATTTGATCTAATACAGCCTTAAAATCACTACTGGCCACCATGTAGGCAACATTTCTGCGACATAAGACTGAACGATTTACTCCTGTTCACCTCAAAAGACGTAGAGAAAAAAAGCCAATATGGAGGAAAGTGGATTTCTGATGTACATATGGAATGCGAGGTTCTATGGACAAGTGCCTAGGCTACGCAACATCAACGGAGATTTAAAATAGCATTATGTTGCAGACCTTTAGTACAAAATTATATTATATTGCCAAAATCATCTCAATTATTTATTTTATTAAATTCAAAGCACCAAACGCCCTAAATATCATTTGCTAATCAACCGTCTTTGACGTGTTTTCAACCTTTAGTGCAGAAGAATTTGCAAAATAAATGATTAAATAATTTTATGGTATTTTCACTATATCAAACTCCTTTATAGCAAAAAATGCATTGTTTATTATTTTTGTTCTTAAACTTTTTGTATTTCGGATAAGAACTGCACCCCATTTACTACGTCTACTCACACTCATTAAAATCCCGGCATCTTAGTTTATATCTTTTAAATATGAACTCTTCATTAATAAACATCTTTGTATTTTCTGGAGAGCTTTAAAATTATTTTGACATGTTCAATAAACAAACAAAAATAAAATAAGAACACTAAAAATTCATGATTTTATCATTACCTTTGGCATGTTTACAGCATTATAAGCCTCAAAACTGAAATTAAAACCGTTAAGATTGAAAGATAGACGTAGCTTAGAGAAAAACTTGAATAAGTATCATTTTGTCTAGGAGCATCTAATAAAAGGTTTCGTGTTTAAACGTAATATTTAAACTACAAAACGGAAAATGGAGCTTTTTAACTCTTTTCTTTATTTTTAGAAAGAAAGCTCTTATTGTGGGTTATGAAAGTCTGTCTTTTTAAAGGATTTTTACTTTTTTAAAACTTGACAACCTGATGCCAAAAAGTTCAAAAATGGGGCAAGTCAGTCACTTCCAGAAGTAATATTTTTCCCCTGATAAGATTTCAAAAAATGAATAATAAATCGCATTATGTTCACTCATTAGGCGACATGCAGATCTAACAAACTTTAAGTTGTCGGAGGTAACACATGCAGGATACAGCACGAATAATGCATTGTTGATTCGAGTAACCTATTAACTCTATTTGGTAAAAAGAGCAAAGTGCTGCAATCACTGCAGCAAGGAAGCAAGTCGATGAACAGCAGGTTAATTTTATTAAAAAATCACCAGTCTGGGCAGCAAAAGCAGATGTGTCTGTTTGGCAAACATTACTATTAGTGAAGACATTATGCTGTTGACCAGAGGATTAGTAAATCAGAAAATCAACACACGGTAAGCAGTCAAAATTTGATTAAGTGGTGCTTAAAGTTGAAGGTGAAAAACGAAAAATGGGAAAAATTCACTGTTTGAAATATTTCGCTATTCCGCTATCCAATGGAGTAGCTTAGCCATGATGGGAGAACCACCGAATGAAAAGCATGATTCCGGTATTGATGCTGAGTTTGATTTAAGACAGATAATAAATTGAATGGAATGAACTTATTAGGCAAAATGCCTTTTGATAATGATGATTTTATCAAGTTTAGCTTCTCAAATAATAACTGCTAAAATTCTGTGCATTAGTAGGCAAGACATCACGCATAGGACATAGACTGAATAAATAGTGACCAAGTTTACCAGATAATGAGATGTTCAGCCATTTACTATTAGGTACGAAATTGAATCGGCTTATAAATTTAACGATTTGTAAAATACTCTCCCCAAGTATATTAAAATGTGGTTATTTTATGCTGTTTGGGATCATTTACTGACCTTTATGATATTATTTTAACTAGTCCAAGTTGTTTGCAGAAGGACCAGGCAAAGTAAACAAATTTCAATGATAATGATGTGTACTTTTGCAGCCAAACATAATCTATATGCAAAACTTCAAAAAAATATATTACGAAAGGCAGAACAACCAATCAGGTAGTGCAGCGTCCCTAGGGAACGCATTCTCACCTCCCATGCACCAATCACACGACCCCACCTACCACCCCCAGCCAATCACTTGTCGCGGAACGTCTGTGCATACGCGCAACCAAGTGTAACCAGTCGATAGCTCTCCAAGCGCTAAACAGATAGCTCAGAAAGGGGAGAAAGAGGGAGAGAGGACAGTGGACAGGGGGTTCCCACTGGGAATTTGCCAACAACGACGACTGGCGTTTCATTTTTGATGAGCTTTCTTCCGCACATGTACGCACACACGTACGCACGCGCCTCTCTCCCCAGTGGCCTACAACCGCACCTGCGCACGCACAGCCAGATGCGTAGTAGTGTCCGCAGAAAGGGCAGTTAGCGCACAGCCCTACTTTATTCCTCTGCCATTTGCCCCACGGCACGTAGCGTATCTGTTACTGCTTCTACGGATAGAAGAACTCCTCTGAGAGCTTCCTACACCCACAGGGCAGTCGACTGTGCCGTTCAACTAGCAAGAGGGCGAGGAAGCAACACGGAAAGACCTTTGGGAATCGATACGCAAAGGTGCGCACAGACACACACACACACACGCACACGTCCGCATTGGTTTTTCGATTACCAGTGAAGGGGAACCACCAGTTTTGGGAAAAAAGGGGGTTTCCATAGGGACCGATCAACTTTAACTGACGAGGAACACTTCCCGTGGGAGAAGAAGGAAGAAAAGAGGGAGACAGGGAAGAAGGCGATTACAAAAGTAAGTGTAGTCAACCATTGATAAATAGTAGCTGAGCATGATTATTTGGTTTTTCAAATGACTTTGTAAGGTTTCAGACCGACAGAACAAATGACCGGTAATGTAACGCTTCCCCTACCGGTATCACATGTGTATGAAGTCTTGTCTATCTATTTTGAGCGAGAAGTCACAAATATGTGACACATACACTTTATCGGTTTAAACAAGTTGTGCTTTAAGAAAGTTGTGCCACAAACAAATTAATTGAGTTAAAGCATGGTGCTCTTAGTTTAAGAAGAATCGTAGTTGTTCAGCTAAACTCGGATTGATTGCTTTGGCATTTTAAGTGTTGCTATCCCTGAAGAAGTGAATTATCTGATTTAAGGTAATAAGTCCTACTTTAAGATTTTGGTCCTTTTAAAATATTGACTTACTGATCATTTTGAGATGTTGTCTGTTATCAAATATTCTATTTTTCACACCATCTGAACCATTCAATGTCAAAAACTAAACAATAATGGATTTTTACCTGCAAAAAACGGAAAAATTCCTTCTTGCTCAACTAGACTAGAAGGAAAAAAAGTATATGATATTGAAACAATTTAATTTAAATGTTGACTTTTGAGGGGTATGACAGGTCTTTATGTATATTTAATGACACTTTATTTCATATCACTGTTAAAATAATGCTGAATGAATTATAAATGATCAGAATACATACCTTTCAATGTCAGCAAACTTTCTAATTAGGAAATCTTTATGAACACCATGTAAAGTCTGATGTTTTGTTGATAAAAATACCATTGGTAGCTACCACATCCCAAGTGCTCAAGCCACCACTGAAGACGCCATTTGTTACACAAGTTTAAAGGTAGCTTTGTTATCAACGAAGAGGAGGACTGAAAGATTGATAGTTTAAAGGGCAGCACCAGCAGTACGCCATGACACAGACGTTGTGTCAGGATTGAGGTAGACTGACAAAGCCCTTGTGGACATCATTCTGTTGCAGTTTTAACGTACCACTTGGTAATCATCAGGGTGATACTATCTCAATTTAACTGCTTTAAGAGATTTGAAATTCCTTTTTAATTTATCACAATTAATTAACTTTATTTTTAGATGTTCGTCCAACATCCGCCGCATCTTCAGCAGCAACAACAAAGCCAAGGAGAAGATGAGAACGCTTTTTCGAATTCTGGTGGTCCAAGTACCGACCAATCACCTCTCTATCCCCATGGAGGTCGGAGCTACGCCACCTTTGGTAGCCAATCAGATGAGAGGGGTTACTTGACCTCTTCCGCAGTCACTGGCGATGAAGTGCTATTTACCTCTCCTGCCAGCCAATTCAACTTCGTACGCTCTTGGATTGCTCAACATCATCACAACCACAATCAGCATCATCACCAAAATGACGTTAATAGTGCTCACAGCCACCAATCAGAAGTTGGCTATCAGCCAGCAGGAGGGCTACAGGCTTACCCCCCAGTGGGCCATCAATTCAGCGCCCTCATTGACGGTAGTGGCGGTGGCACTGTCAGTGGATTCAGTCAAATGCCCACAGCAGCGGCATCTGCCGCGAGGTTCGGTATGTTCCAAGCCTCGGCTGGCGGAACCAGCACAGCGGCACCAGTTTCATCGATGACTGGGTACTCTGGGCTCTTTCCAAGGTTGGCGAGGTGGTTAATAATGTTGAAGGCTCCAAAGGCTTAGAAGGTGTAGTCGCACATCTTTTAGAGATCGTCGACCTTAATTTAGGAGACTGTAGGTTAGTTTAACTCAAAATACCTCGAAATATCTTTTTGAAGAAGTAATAAGCTTTTAACTCATTCCTGACATCTTGTAATACCTCATTTTTATATTTAGCTTAAATACAATATAGTTTTGCTAAAGGCGCTCCGTTATGTACTAGTCAGGACGGTATTTCAATGTATATATGCAAAACATCTGACGAGATGCCAACAGGAATGACGTGCCCTAAGGTAGTAATCAAACCCCAGAAGCAGAATAGTCTGTTTATTTGACGATTTCACGGTTGATAACCATTGCCAAATGTGGTTAATTGTGAATCCGAAAGTTCACTAAATATTTCAAACAATTGAAAGAAGTTCGACAACTTTAGAAAAAAAATTGCAAGGGGAGAGAAGTGAGCAGATAATAATTAGTGAGCAAATGCCATTCCTGCTCACCTACTCAACCATCTCTCTTGAGAATATTCACCAAATATTATACCGTGGAGGTCTGTATCTAGACTTCAAATCGGTTCTGCTCGACTATGGAAATTTTTTGTAAAAATTCCGCTTTAGAGGTTACCAATCTTCTCCTTTAGGTGCTCCCAACGGGGGGCCCACGCGGAGGTACAGTCGGCCAGGTTCGAGAAACAGCCACCGAACAATTTAAGGAAGAGCAACTTCTTTCATTTCGTCCTCGCACTCTACGACCGCAATCGCCATCCTGTTGAAGTAGAACGCGCCGCTTTTATAGATTTTGTGGAGAAGGAGAGGGTGAGACAAAGGGATAAGTATTTGGACAGTCTCATTTTGATTCGAACGTCGATCTCAACACCTAGATATAAGAGCAAAATTTTTTATACTTAGGCATGTTGCAAACGGAGTAGCTAAAGCCAAAACGAATGAATTGGAATTGACCGTGAGGTGAAAATGGAGATTTGGAAATAGCTCGTATTGTAGTGCCTCGGTTATTATACTTATTTCCCAAGTATGACTTATACGGTTGTCTTTCTTGACCCCGTTTTTCAAAACAGAAGCGTTGCTGTTAGCATCCAGTGTATAAAAAACCTTTAAACATTTGTCTTGATTTCATTCTTTTCTTGGCTTTCTTAATCACTCACCTACATTTCAGGCGCATCTTAGATTGTCATCAGATCTTCTTGATTCGTGGAGGTGTCGGACCTCCTCCTTAGTTATGACGCCTCGATAAGACAAAAATTCGAGCGGCATCGACTAGTGACACCGGCAGCAAACATGTTTAAATTGCCCTATCCAAATGATCTCCTTTTTATTCAAAATTAATGGCCAATCAAATATGATACAAAGAGATAGACTGCATTAATAGTAAAAACCCTATAGCAAATAGAGCATTCTAAATCGTTTTCGATCCCTAGAGTAGCTTATTGCCTTGTAATGTAAAATTTGTAAACCTGCAATTGTTAAAAAGTTATTTTGGCTTATTTCCCGAATTGTTATGATAGTGATTCAGGCAAAGGCTCTCTTCCACCAGGAATTGAGGATACATATGTTAAAAAAGTAGACCGTGCCCTTTCGGCATTAAAGCCCAACTTCAATAGGAATTTTTTAAGAATAACTACTATTACTGCTGACGTCGTCTTTTGACGCACTATTGCAGATTTATGGCCTCAGCAGTAATATTCGTTTCCACAGGCGACTGCATCTTGGACACAGAGCAATCTCACTAAATTAACTTCCACTTTCCCATGCCTTTTAATTATTAAAAAACCAATTGGAGGTGAGTGCGTGCGTCCATGCGCTAGCACGTGCGCACTCACGCGTGGCTCGAGGGCCAGTAGGAGGGGGGTGGGGCAGGCAGGGATAGCAGCGGTGCAGACTTTAATGAACTGCCGTCGACAGCACTAAGTCCATTTTTTGACCATTTGTATGACGTTCAGGCTGAGCATTTTGGGGGAGCAAGGGAGGGAGGACGGAGACGGGGGAGGTTGGTGTTGGGATATTGGGAGTTCATTAGAAGTAAATAATTCAATGGCTAGAAGAAGGCGAGAGGAAGAAAAGGGAGAAGGAGATACAGAAGGTTTGGAGGCAGTTAACCAACTGAAAGAAAGAAAAGACAGAAGTTTTGGCTTCTTTACTTCGAGCTTTTTTATGGAGGGTGAAATTCACTTGCCACATGGCACGACACCTCTGCGGCGTGGAAAGCGCCATTTTCATTAATATTCCTGTTATTTAAAGCCGCCAGACAATCTGGAGACAAGAATGTTAGAAATTCAAATAAGTTCTACAAATTTTTAATAAATGTAGTTAGGTACGAACGAAATTCTCCGGCTCAAGTTGTAACAATTAAGAGTAACTGATCAAATGCAGATCTGTTTGACGCCATAATTTGGGGGTTCATACTGTTGCATCGTTAACTTTCTGCTTTTAAGTAGGAACAAGAAAGCAAAATTTCTGTAAATGTTTCTGAAATTTTCGGATCTAGTTAGCAAAAAAACCAGTTTATCACATGCGATTTGCAAATTTAACTGCCAAAATCCAAGGCACACTTTTCTACTTAGAACCAATATAAGTAGAGAAGCCCGTTTAGTAAAAATTCCTATGTTTAATTTCCTTTTGCTATTTTAAACCAGCCTCTGTTGACCAAAGAACATAATATAAATACCATTTTAAGGAAAAATAAATTATGCCAAGACAGTCAGATGCTAACTGCGAGTTAGAATGCTTAAATCTACGCTTCCTTCAAGTAGTTTTATTACTACCCTTTAAAAATTTTTTTTAAAAAAACACAGCGATTTAAGTAAAATTTGGAATAAAAATTTACGAAAATGAGCCAAATGGTATTAAAATTTGGTGAAAGAATGAGTTATAATACAACGCCTTCCTATTAAGACTATGCACAGGCATCCCAGGAACGTTATCACTCAAACCCTTCTAACTATATAATTGTAATTTTCAAATGAGTTTACTTTACGATAAATTATCTCCTGTGCGTATCCTTCATAATTTTTAAATGCTTTATTAACAGGAGCCGGATAGCGAGAAGACAAATAACGGGATCCATTACCGTTTACGTCTGCTCTTGCCAAATGGTAAGTCTTGCTTTGGGCAGATTCGATCAACTAGAGCTGCCCAACTTTGGACATTCATTTAAGCGTTTCCATACTACTTAAAAGACATTAGACAATTAAAATTCGCAATAACGTTATCTGCCACTTTCTCTGCAGAGGCATTCACGGACCATTTAATCTCATTCCAGAAGAGGCCATTCACCTGGAAGCAAATTTAATGGCCTTTTTAATTTATTTTTCTCTTGTAGGCTTCCAACAAGACCAGGATATCTACGTGAGACTGGTGGATTCCTCTAATAAACAGGTTTGTCATTTCACAGGAGCATATAAGAGTCGCTCAAGCTAACCCGAGACTGTAGAGTTTTAGAAGGTTAAATGAAGAGCAATTTTCAAGGCGCAGAAACCGCTCTTGTTTTTCTTCATACTTCCCTGATGCACTTATATAATCCTCCGAGTTTTAAAATAGCATCAGGTAATCTTCAACACAAAAAGATTTGTCATCGAAGCTGACGGAAACAAGTCAGCCTGCTTCACTTCGTCCTAATGCTTAATGTGTACCAATTTTTCAAAATTGCAAGTTTTCGTGTTTACGGACTGCTGTGTTCACAGTTTACACAGCAGGATTTGTCTCTTTTGCAATGTCTTCACGGAACGGACTTGTTGTATGTCAGTAAGCAGTGCGGAATCAGGTGAGGATGTTCCATGGGTTGGCTAAATGTTCACAGAAATGAAAGCACTTCCATCATTTAAATACCTTACTCCTAAATAGATGAGCTTACCACCACTGTAGAATACTGCGATGGTAGTCTTCTATGCTAGTGGACATCTGCTAGTTCGGATTTGATGCCTTTATTAAGAGGAAAAATTCTGCGTGGACCACTTGCTACTGAATGAGGTTGCTATTTTAAGTAGTATCAACACACTTGTCTTTTGCCAGCTCATTTGATACTACCAATTTGGCATCTTTGCCTCTACGATACATCCTGTTTTGACTTGAATGGAGGGTATATTTTTATAGGCGCTCTTTTTCTCAACACGAGGTTGACTTTCTCCTTTCAGCCAATCGCCTATGAAGGTCAGGATAAGAACCCCGAGATGTGCCGAGTTCTGCTTACGCATGAGGTGATGTGCAGTCGATGTTGTGACAAGAAGAGTTGTGGCAATCGTAATGAGACTCCTTCTGATCCCATAATCATCGATAGGTGAGCCTACTTAAAGCAACTTTGTCGTATCCCAAGCCATTCCATAAAGGAAGAAGAGTTGTCATTAGCGTAAATAGGAGACTGTAACAGTAGACGTGGATGATCTTACATAGCATCAAAATGGTGAGTGAAGAGCTAGCGCATTTCTTTTTATCATCATAACAAATGTCCTCTTCTGAGCCTCCTTCACCCTCCGTGGTCGCTCGACTGCTTCGGTCGAGGGAAGCAAAATGATGCATTCACAAATTCTATTTAGTTGGAAGAGAAAATGTATAGGAAAAAGCAAAGTTTTGAAAGACATTCAAAGGAGAACAAATTCTCTATGTTGATCACATTTTATAGGAACGCGTACTTAAAGACAAAGGGTATCATGTCCTCAGGCTATGATGTTTTCACAGACAAAGATGATATTTAAAATTCTTCTGATTACTTGAACTCGATTTGAAGGTGCTGGACACACCGAAAACCTTTCCGTTTGGCCTCCATGGATCCAGCCACCCACCGCAGGCACCTTTCTTCCATAAAGTCTATTCTTGGTATTCGGTCAACGAAATGAGCATAGTTGTTCAGTTGGATTAAGTTCGTACACCTATGGCAGCAATTTATCAGCCTAAGTTATTCCAGTATGAAATCTGGCGTAGTATTCGTGGATTGAAGGACTGAAATGTTGTACCATGGCACGAAGATTGTGACCATTCCATGTAGACTGAAGAGCTTCTATAATTAAATGGTTCAGCCAAACAAATATCGCTTTACCATAACCTCATATCAGCATCTTATTGACATATTCTGAGTTCCAGCCATGGTCCGCTACATGTTCTAACTGACCACATCCAACGGAATCTTTCATACTGCGTCAAGGGTAAAGGTTGAGTGCAGGAAATTGTTTTATCTGTAGAAGAATACACAATCAAAGGCGTGCAAAGGTGTGGGAAACTTTTGCCGTACCTGCATATTTTATTTACGGGGGTGGAAGAATGATTGTTTTTTTTTCATCCTAATCGCCCTCAACACCATTCGTTACATTGAGGAGGTGGAGGAGGGGGGAATGCGCGTTCAGATGCTCAATAACTTGCGGCTTCGAGCATCGACACCCGCTGCGATGGTTAAAGAAGGTGAAGGGAAAGGGGAGCATTGGGGAAAAGTCCCGCAAGCAGCTGCAGGCATGTCCCAGGTGGCATATGCCAAGGTGTATCGAAATGTAATTGTATAATTGGTCGTTCGGTCTATTAGCCAGCCAGACATTTCCCTTTACACCTACAAAGTCATTCAGCAAGACAAGTTTTATTCTACCAGCGTTAAGCAGTATTTTTCCGTGGTCAACCGCAATAGTTCTTATTCCCATTTGGCCCAAAATGATAACCCCATGAGCTCTAGATATATCGTAACCAACTAAAACTGCTTTGGGAAGGATTGAACTATTTCATCCCACCTGCAACCAGCGTCACATATGTGTGACGTTCCAACTTTCTTATATAAGCTCGACACGTGGCATTTTCTTCATCTTCCCATAATGGATGGTCGAGCCAAATAGTAGCATAATCAGGTTGTCTAAATGTTCTTGATCTGAAAACGGCACTACTTTTTTAGCTTCAGAGCGGCAGTTGAATGGGTCAAAGAAATTAATGGGCAATGATGCTATATTAGAGCAATAAACCACCCGAGGCGTGGTAGTAACATTTCACTTTTGTGAACACCATGCAGGTGGTTGAAAGAGCCCGTATAATTTAATAACTGGTCACTTGCATTGCAACAGGGGATTGTTGATAAGCCACGTGGGGAGGGGAATTAACTGTTTGTATTTTCTCACCCATAAATTTGTTGCCAACGCCACTGCAGTTGAGGGCAACCCTAGTAACCGTATGGTCGCCTTATTCAATTAAAACATGGTCATTTAAAACCCATTTACACAACTTTAGGTATTTCCTCAAGTTTTTTATGAAATGCAATCAAAATTGTCTGAAAAACGCCGGAAATCCGAGGGATATGAGGAGATTTCAAGTGAGTTTTCCCCTGATTTATTTTAAACTCCGATTTTCACATATCTACTGACTCAAACGCTTACTTTGTCATTATTTTTAAAATCGGTAGCATTATATGGGAGAATATGATTTCTTACCATTCAGATCAAGTTGATTCAGATTAATGCTTTATAAAACAGCCTTTCACAATTTAGGTTGCGATTGCGGCTACACCATCACTAGAGGGCAGTTTGTTGGCCTTTTCTGACAATATGTTTGTCCACAACAACTCTAAACATGGCAGACGCGTCCGTCGTATGGAACCGCCTGAAGAATGTGAGTTGTAGCGCATTTCTTCCTGAACAATAAAATATGTAATAAAGCAAAACTAAAAAGTTCAGTAAAAATGTACACTTAAAATGCAGATTTTGGGATGTTTTACGCTTGAGGAGTTGGAGGAAATCATGTAATTTAAAGCCCAGAGAGCCAGGCCAATAAGGGTACGAAAAATCGATTTTACCGCTAGCTACTTGTATTAAATGAAAAAAATCAATGCATCGATAAATCGATATGCACTGCAGCCTAAGCACGGCGTTGGCACTTTGGCCATTTGGGGACACATGGTAAGTCACTATTAGTTTTTCGCGTTAGGATTTTCCTATTTTTTTCTAAAAATGAACCCAAGGCTTACCTAGAGAGGGCTAATTTCAAGAGGTTGCCCTAAGACCATTATTATTAACCACGATTTATTTTACTCTGCGTAATGTGGACACTATTACTTTATAGCTAAAACATCAAGGTCTTTGGAAGCACCCTAGGGGTTTACCATAGTTCCGTCCGCACGATGTGTCAAAATTCAATTATAGGCTGTCTCTGGCACTACTACTGCCTTAGCCACAACCACCATCACAGCTCAATTGTTGACACATTTCAGCTAACTTAACCTCCCCCTTTATCCCCCTCCCCTTCACACATTAGGCAGAGGAATTAGCCATACCCCTTGCCCTGTGGGACTTCTCTCCAAAATTAGTCGGCAGCTCTGTGAGGTAAATAAGCTAAAAGAGTAGCGGGAAAATCGGTGTCAGAGGAAGATTCACATTAACAGGGGATAGGTGTTTTCAGTCAGTTATTATTCATTTATATAGCTAGTAAACATTTATGCGATAATTCTTTAGATTTCTACTATTCAATTGGAATTGTTATAGGTTTAAATGAGATTTAATGATTGGAACGATATACCGTATTCACTCTCAATGCACAACGCCTCTCACGATAATCACTTTGTGAATATCGTTAATTAAGGCTGCTCCTTTTTTATTTTCAAGAGAAAAAACTAATCTTGTAGTGTATGTGCATTGTTTTCGATGCGAAATACCTGCAATGTCAAATCAAAATTTGATAATCAGCTCGAGAAGCCAGCATCTCGAGATTAAAGAATTTCAAAAAATTTCCCCGTACAATTTGTGAAGAGATGAGGTTGAGCGCTCAGTGTTTTGCTGCCGCTGCTGCTGCTACTGAGAATTGGAGCAATAAAACCGCTTGCAATTAATTTTGAGATTAGTGGGGCGGAATAAACCGAGAGCTCTCCTCTCCCCCTTTCTCATCCTATTTTTCAATAAAACCAAGCTAGAGGCAGGGGTCCAGTGACAAATAAATTGACTCCTCTGTTGACCTCGTAAAGAAATTGAATTTGTGGGTACTTTAATTTCGTTTAATTCGAAAATTTGCTCCTTTTGGCCCTTTTAATCTGTTTGTAGAATGGTCTGGTTGCCAAAACTTGGAGATATCACTTTACTGTTGTCAAGCGGAACATGACCCAGCGTTTATGCGTGGTCTTATGTTTATGGTCAGGTTACTGCTCGTGTCACAATTTTACCATTTTATTCTAATTTATTTTGCCATCAGCGCCAGATATAAGTGATTCCCTGATTTTCTTATGTGAGTCTGGCGCCAACAATGCCTGACTTGGGTCCCGCATCAGTTTATGGTCCCTGTTCGCATTAAATTTGTGGCAAAAAGATGAAAGGTTGCAAACAATGATAAAATAGATGTAGAATGATTCCGTTCGGAGGATACTTAGATTTGGTTTTTGAGTAAGTACAACTGCAGGCAGACATTTTTTAGCATAACCTGTTTTTCCCCTCCAACGATTAAAGAAAACGTACTGTAGAAACGATGAAGGATTGTCAGTAGGCCATCGACTAATTCTCCACTTTGACACACGATTTATTCCCTTATTCGAAAATTGGTTTCTGATGCACTCTTAATAAGGTCTCTCGGGTGTTAGTCTCTGGAGTAATAAAATAAGGTGAATCGGCTCGGATTAGGAGGGAATTGTGGTAACACAATGAAAACTGGAGGAATTCATAGGCAATATTTTAAAAAACAATAATATTTTATGTAAAATGAGATGATACTTTACTAATTTAGTTTAAAGATCCCTCTTGTGTAAAGAGGAATAAATATTAGACTTGCAGATAAAAGAATAACTAAAGCAGTTTATCTATTTGGGCGAAAAAAGACGACTACACTTTCAAATTACTTCATACCCAACTTTACTGATTTTAGTAGTTCCTACAGCGCCTCCTATAATCAAGGCAATTTCGCCCAACGAGGGTTGGACCAGCGGTGGCGAGAGTGTAATGATAATCGGGGAAAACTTTTTCCACGGTCTCCAAGTGGTTTTTGGAAATACACCGGTCTGGAGTGAAGTAGGTGGCTATCTAGATGCTTCAGATGCTGTTACCATTGAGATTATTAATATTACCGTCGCTGGTCTTGTAGCTCATCACTCCCAACGCTCTACGGGTCCAGACACCGGCGAGGTCTGCTCAGGGTGTTGTTGAGGTCTCATTGCTCTTCAACAATCGACCCTTCTGTAAGCATGCACCAGGCCGCTTCGCCTACACTTGTGAGTGGTCCTTGAAATCTTTGATAATATGGTTATTTGGTTTATTATAAGTCAAAAGAGAGGCAATACAGGTCCGAATTATGGTTACTGCTTGGTCCCCTTATGCAATAGTCATGTTTCATTCATGTATAAGCGGTTAGTAGTCAATAAGAAATGGTAAAACATCCTTTTAGTTAGGCAGAAAGGGAGACCGACAGGAGGAGGAAAAGACTTTGTAGACGAGTGGAATATAGATAGAGACATGGACGGATAGATATATGAATACAGATACAATTGGAAGATTGAACAGATGGATGGATGAATGGATGGGTCCTAATTTTGATGGTTAAATAAAGTAGAGGGATGGATAGAATGAAAAATGAGTGAAATTGGAGTGAAAGAATGGATGGTAGAAAGAATGGATAGATGAATTCTAGATGGACATAGTGATGGACGATGATGATGGATAAGTGGATAACTAAGTGAATAAGTGGATGGTGAAATGAAGAATAAATGAATAAATTTGAGGCTTTGGATGGACCGATGAATAAAGGAATAGTTGAGTGGACAAGTGAATTAAGGATTAACGGATAAGTGAAAAGTTAGTGGATGGTCCGATTGATTCGGGAAGGACAGTGGGTTGGTGGATGGATGAATAAATGGGGCAATAGAGTGGTAGATGGGTGAGAGGATTGAAGGAAAAGTGTAGCTAGAGCGCTGCTAAGTTTTACTTCCAGATGCAATAACACCTAGCTCTCAATGATCCCACAATCGAATACGGTTTCCAACGTCTCCGAAAGATTATTCCTCGCCACCCGGGAGATCCAGAACGTCTGCCCAGGGAAATCATTCTCAAACGCGCAGCCGACCTCGCTGAGGCCCTCTATTCCATGCCTAGTCGCGCTGCTGCAGCTGCTGCTGCCGCCGCCGTCTCTTCCGCGTCCGCCGCCGCCACCCATCACTTGCCGATGACATCAGCACCACCTCCACCCACCCTGCCACACCCTCCGCCACCCTCACATTCCCTGTTAGCAACCCACATGCATCCGCCACCGCCAGCTCCCGGCCACTACATCACAGAGGCAACTACGGGATTTGGAATCCTTCCACACTACCATCACCACTCCCTTGAAGTCTCCAAGAGCAATCAGGAGGTGGTGCATGTTTCAAAGATGCTTCAAGAAGCGCATAACAGCACTAGCAGTGCTGCCACCTCTGTGACATCGGAAGGGGAGGAGGAGGAAGAAGGGGAAGGGGAGACGAAAGCGACAGGTAGGAGTCCCCTAAAGGTGGTGGAGGGGAGACACGAGGGTGAGGGTGAATCAGGGGGCAGACTTTGGCCCAAGCGACCCCGGTTTGAAGTCAACAGGGGCCAAACAAGTGGATTAGGAGAGGTAAGTTGTGCGGTTTTCTGATGTCATGACATTTTTGAAGAAATTTTCAGAAATAAGAGAATTTCGGGTATTTTGGGTAACACGGGGTACTTAATTATATTTAGTAAATGAAGATTCCTATCATAGCAATGAGTAATGTTTGAAGCTGTGATAAAGCTTGAGCCCAGGAATGACTGCTTTTACACACGAAAGCCTTAAAAACTAGTGGTAAATGAAATTGGATCGCTGGAGGCTGAAAATTTCGATCTAATCTAGGTATCAATTACAACAGACATCGCAACACATTTTCTCCCGTTTCTACCATCATGTCTTCCATTAAATTGAAGTTAATTTTAAGAGTGGAACGAAGGCGATTTGATGGATCTGCACTATAGTGAGAACCTCTTAATTGCATTTGTAGCATTGCATAGTCGGAATGTGTCTGAAACTCCTTACAATAGCTTCTTTTGTTGGTTAGATTGCATTGACCACGGGTAGATCTGGACGATTTCCCAGAGCTACAAGATGTCATATAAAATGTGGCAACTGATTTCCTTAAGAGCATCAGCCCAACATCAAAATTCTGAAAGGGTCATTATGGCCTCATCCCGTTTTAAGAACGATTCATAGCCATGTCAAACCTTGTCTCGCTTCGTTATTAACCACAATAGAGAATACATGCGTCGGTTAGTTACCACAAACAGACGCATTTTTGATAGCCCTCTTGTTGAGTCTTCACAGATCCCACAACCCACACCAGATACCTCCATTCCGTGGCACTTTGGTATCACCTAAAGTCAGAGCTGTATACCAGTTATTTCTGAAGATGCTATAAAGCGCATCATTTTGGAAAGTGGTCATGTGGCAAATGCACAGGAAAGGTGAAGGAATATTAGCATAGACAAAACCAAAGGAGACCGAAGGATTTTTTTCGCTTTAGGAGGCAGCGGAGACATATGAGCCTCGTGAGCATTCGGCAAATGTGATATTTAGTAACATGGCACTTCTGACAACAGACGCGGAAATGATGACCACTTCATCCAGCTCTGCTGTCGCTACCGCTGCCGCCACGTCGACGTCGAAGACTTTTGAAAACACCTCAACCTCCACCTCGCCTACCAATAACAACAAAGGTGACGGGAGCAGTGGGGCCAACCTGGCAGCCAGTCTATCGAGAACGCTGTTTCAAGAAAGAGGTGTGGGAGGTGGACTCTACGGAAATGAATACTTTGGAGGCGTCACCGCAGGAACGGATGGTACCACCAACTACAATTCTCAATCATCCGTAAGTTGAAAGGACCTTGTAAAGGCATCCTGCTGACCAGCAAAAACTAATAAATTTCTTTGTGAATAACGTCGGAAAAATCAAAAACGCTGCTGTTTAAATAGATTGTTGCAGATAAATTTAGGTCAAGATGCAAAAGCTACAGTGGTAGCAAGTCCTTAAGAACTGGAAATTTCCTTATCTTTAATTGCAGTGCAGGATACCTTAATATTCTGTTTATCTAATCCATTTTATCGAAAAGTTTAAGTATAGAAAATTATATTCACGCCATTGTTTATTTATTGCATAGATCGGGTCCGATGGACATTGAGTGGACGGGCTAATTCCACAGCAAGTTCGAAATACAATGATCAAGTATATTATGGGAATATTTAAAAATAAAAATATAAAGGATTTCGCCTATTTCAAAGAGTAAATTAATTCGAATCAAAATTATGCGAAGGTAATTGCGGCATTCCAAGTCTTTCTCGAAATTGGAAGGAGTCATGGCGCTCTCCTCTGATCAACATTTCGCGTCAATCAT
This sequence comes from Echinococcus granulosus, assembly GCF_000524195.1. Taxonomy (NCBI): domain Eukaryota; kingdom Metazoa; phylum Platyhelminthes; class Cestoda; order Cyclophyllidea; family Taeniidae; genus Echinococcus; species Echinococcus granulosus. The sequence continues at coordinate 306,371 of NW_020170469.1, read as the reverse complement.
CCCAAAGTGGTCGTTGCTGTAAGAAAATCACCCACAAACCAATCACGCAAGTCGCCGACTTTGTGTACAGCTGAGAAGATAGTTGACTGCAACGTCACTGACTCGCCTTGACAATTCCACCGGATCTTGAGCTTCAACCTGCTTTGGAAGTGTGTCGGGGAAAGGGGGGGAAATCGTGCTGGCCATCACGCATGTCTATCACGAGTCGTAAGAACGTTGGTCTAAAAGCAGCTGGTTAAAAACGATTTTATAGGAATGATGTTTCACATCTGTTCCTCCTTGTCACTTTGTTCACACTTCAGTGTAGCTCAGCCATAGCTATCTTGGTCCTGTCCGGCTAGTAGAGAGGTGGAGGTATCGCGTCTTCACTTAACACCCTCATACCGGTACCATAGATAGCTTCGTAAGGAATTTTTTGGATGGATTACGGCCATAACCAGTGTCGTCTTAGTTGTTAAAGCCATTCCTGTAGAACTCAGGCCCGGTGTAGTTCTCGGAGGTTAAGGGCGTTATTCTAAGCCCTTTTGTTGAGGATCACCGCTGTAACTTCTGCCACTCCAAAGCTTAGCATTTAGTAATAGGAATTAGGGTAGTTGCCCTTTGGGATCAAGCTAGCTTTTCACCACTACCAATGTAGCACTCTGGATCTTCCCTGAGAACGAAGGAATTTTTAATATTAGGGCAGAAATGCATTGCTGGTGTGCAGAATAGCTAAGGGGCTACTGGCATAACTCGGAGGTCGTGCCGCCCAGCGCAAGTCCAGAGGCGAGGCCTCAATTGAAGGCGAGACTGAAATAAAGAGTTGATCAAGCAATTAAAGTATTAAAATAAAAGCAATAAAAAAGGCCACTAGGTTATTCTTTTCTTATAATTTTTAGAACTGGACTCCTTTCGAATCGACTCACTGATTTCTGCCCCGGAGAAGGTCGATAGGCTGTGTTACGGCTCATCACAAAATATTTTAATTCTCTCCCCCCCTTCCCTTTACCCCAACCTGTTCAACGCCCTTCCCTCGTTTTATGCTCTTTTTAAATAAAATTACGTAATTTAATATATAAATGCCAAATAGAGGAGAGTTAACCCGCATTTTCAGCCCATTTAGTGGCTGAACGACAAGCTACAAGTCATTGTGGTGTGCATGAAATATCACGAGTCTTTTCCCTGCAAAAAGGCCCTACTTTGGTGCCCCAATTCTTCGTTGAAGGTGAAAGACGACAATACTGGGGCAGAATATGTATAGCAGGCCTTCAGATGGGCTGGCTGGGGACTACCCGCGTGACCTCGGAGACCACACACCCCTGGGGAAGTACAATGCACGCGAAACCAAAACAAAGAGGTAAACAAATAATCAAAATGATACACCATTAAGCGCTCTATAAATTAAATTAAAATGACCCTAGGTGAAGTCAAAGTCCAAATCTCCAAATTTGAATAAACCACAGTACCTCGTTTTCAATTAATGTCCTAAAATGTGCGAATTATTTTGATAGACCACCGCTCATTAACATAACTGGGAAGGGGGAATCGGAGATAAAATAATTGTGGAATATTACACCATTACTTTATCGCATTATTCCCAGAGGAGGGACTTGTTGTCTCCACTGGAGGGATTATAGAGAGGCTGGTATGAGTCACCTGGCTGGGGATATATATGTCCAAGCTAAAAGTGTGGCAACCAATTAGAAGAAAATTTACGCCTTTTTATGCCCATTTTAATGCTTACCTTTGCACATGCATTGTGCCTTGGTAATTTAAATACTAGGACTTAAATTGCAATGCAGGAGAATGTTTATGTGGATGCTTATTACCCTGCCCTAAGCTGAAGGAAGTTAAGGAAGATTTGGGCAATTGAAAGTAATTATTTATACTAAAGTCCTCTGTTAATTTAAAGTTGTTTATCAAAGTGGTGTAGTAGCGATTTGAAAGCAACGAAAGAATTTAATTGCTTTAGTAACTTAAAAGAGTAATTACAGGTATGTAATAAATGGATATCTTTGCTGTATTGCCAAATAAATAAAAAGAACAAACACAAATGCTGATTTATATTAGTTATTTGTTTAGCTCTTTGCTGACTCTGCGCGGGTACTTAAGGCCCGGGTTCGTACTTTAGCGGGCTACTTGCATGGCCTGGAGGTCGGCCCACCCGGCGCTGGCACAATGATAGAGACCCAAAGCGACCAATTTTGCTAAAACCAAGGTTAAACAACCAACACATTACCTGTCCCCTCTCCTTTTTGAGCATCCTCCCCGGCCTTTCCTTAGTCAACTTTCCGCGTCAGCTATCACAACTTACTCGGTGCTGCGAGAAAAACGTCAGCAAACAAACCGACCCAGTCATCAAATTTGCGTACAATTGAACAGACATTTGACAGCAACGCCACTGATCCCTCTTGGCAGTTCCGCTGGATCTGGAGTTCCGACCTGTATGGAAACTGGATTCGGGGTCAGGGAATGTGGTGGACATCACACGTGTCCATAGCTAGTCGTGGGAACACCAATCCGAAAGCAGAGTTATACAGCATAAAATGGGGTAAAACATAGTTCTTTGGGGGTATAATTTAGCACTCATTCCTCCTTGCCACGTTGCTATCCAGCCATACCTATCTGGGCTCTATCCATCTAGTAGAGAGGTGGAGGAGGCATCACGTTTTCACTTATTTGATGTCTTTATAGAGGTATTCTCCCAGGTGGTTCACGGCTAGTGTTGCTTCATGTGTGATTAGCATCCATGTAGAGCACAAGACCGGGGTATTTGCCAAAGATGGAAGTCATTTTCAGCCCTTCTGTTATAGATTGGCACCGATCCTCTCGTCTGCAGCATATGCGCTTCTTCTGCTCCGCTAAAGCTTATCACTCGGCAATAGAAATCCAAATAGCGGTCCTTTAAGATCGGGTTTGCTTCTCGCTGTTACCAATGTGATGCCCCAAGGCTTCCCTGAAGACAAAAGAAGGCATAATTACTCGGAAGGAATATCTATGTATCTGAAATACGTTAGGGCTTGGGGCTACTGGCACGTCTCGGAGGCTGGCTCACCTGTTGAAGGCACAACGGCGGAGAGCTGAAGTGGCCGTTTTACCAAAACAGAGGCAAACAGTTGACGCATAACAGTTTCATCTTGACGGATAATAAACAATCTTTACTTATTCTTATAAGTAAAATAGAGTATGACACTCCAAGTTTAACGATACGATAATTTGGTTAACTATGGGTTTATCTACTTGGTCGCTTCCGTCTCCACAGGTTGTATTTTCGCTCTGCAGCCTGTGCCTCGGATAATGCTAGTGGCCTACCAGCCCTTCTATATGCTATAAATATATCTTTCTTCATGGAACTTTGACTTTACGAACTCGGCAAAGGCTCGGTTAATAACATACGCTCTTCGTCAATGTCAAATTAATTTAAGCGGCTATTAAATTTGCAATGCCAAGGATAGGCAGAATGAGAACATAGTTCATGAAAAAACATGACTACAAATAGTTAACCTGAATGCAAAAACCTGAGTTTATTTCATTGATAATTTATGTAATACTTATGTTGTTTTAATGT
>NW_020170469.1:287527-302724 GCF_000524195.1 Echinococcus granulosus | reverse complement strand
AAGCAGGAAATTCGAACCTTGTAACTGGATCGCCCTCTCCCTTACCTAGTGACTGCGGCTCCCCTCCTTCTTGAATATTGTATTCTCCCTATACATCTTGTCGTCTTTAATAAAGATATCCAAAGCAAACCAACCGGGCTTGTCTAGGAACGCTAGTAATCGGGAAGCGGAGACCGAGGAGTCTCGCTCCACATTTATGTAGCTACCAGAGATCAAAGTTCCCAAACACGATAAACCTAATTCGATACAAATTAGGTCTCTATGAAAGAACCTACCCAGGAATCTTGTTACTGACTAAAAATGAGATAGATTATGTGTGTACAGAAATTCAGAGGTAATATTATTTGTCAGAGGGTTGAAATTGTGCTGCTTATCGTTGTTAAGAAGCATAATAAATAGCAATATCTAACGTGACCAGGAACTAGAAATGTAGGTCGAAATGAACTTTCAAAATGGTGTAATCGCTTCTATCTCTTGTATCAAAAATGTAAATTAAAAATAAAAAAGAGAACTAAATGGCGAAATTTGTAGACGACAATACGGTTTAAACACCAAAAAATGGAGACTGGTATGCCATTTATATAAAAGTCAAAGGCAAAAAAGGGTAACCAATACTGTTTAAATAAAAAATTAACATTTTAAAAAATTTAAAATCCAGGTTTAGTGCCCGCAAATGGCAAACTTTGTTAGGTCAACAATTGCCTTAACATTGATTTGCAGCTCATGATTGTTTTAATGGGTGCTGGGAAACTTTCGCTCGTTTTGCAGTTTGTTTATTAGCGTGGCTGGCTGGGTGAGTTTGTGTATTTCTTCTCACTATATGGTATTGTAGCTTTTAGGATGAAAGTTATTGCTTCATCCGAGCGCATAAAGGTTCCCACCAATGTTAAGGTGTCAGTGCGATCACGTATTGTCACCGTTAAGGGGAAGCGGGGGACTCTGAGGCGTAGCTTCCGTCATCTTGCTCTGGACATTAAGGCTACGAACCGTGCTGTTACTGTCACTAAGTACTTTGGTGTACGCAAAGAATTGGCCGCTGTCCGCACTGTTTGCAGTCATATCGAGAACATGATCAAGGGTGTTCAGTTCGGGTATGAGTATAAGATGCAAACTCTGCACGCTCACTTCCCCATCAACGTTATCGTTCCTCCAGACGGTTCTAAGGTCTCCATTAAGAATTTCCTCGGTGAGCGGACCACTCGTGTTATTCCCATGCTTCCGGGTGTGAAGGCTATTGGAAGTGGTGGTGCTTCCGATACTCTTTTAATCCAGGGCAATAATATCGAGGATGTTTCCAAGTGCGGTAAGTTGTTGTTATGCTTTTTAATACAAGTTCTGCTAGCTGCCCTCATTCAGCAATCATGTGCTGCTCGCCATAAGGATATTAGAAAATTCTTGGATGGCATCTACGTTTCTAACCGTGGCACTATTGAAGAAATGAAGTGAATTGAATAATAATTGTATGGTACGAGCTTTTGTTTCTTTTTTCTACTCAAGTTTGGTTGGATGCCCTTCTAGTTATTAAGCTTGAGGTTTTCGGACAGGGTATATGTTGATGCCTAGCTCCATTTCGACACTTCGCTGTCTGGTTTCTCGATAGTATTGGAATGTTTAGCTGTATTAATTGATATTTGTCAGTGCTGATCTGCTCATTTTTTATTTGCGCTGTTTGAAAAAGTTTCCGATTCGATTAGAGTGCAGTAAAGCGCAGTATTTATTAAAGCTAGTTCCGGATTTGTTTGCTTTTAACTTCTGAAATAGGATTCTAGGCCGTTCAATGAGCTTGTCTTTACCTGTTCGCTGACGTTTCACTTAGATCCGGGGCACCAGTTGCCTGGAGATAGTTAACGTTTTTTGTAACCCATTTGTACTCTGTGGACATTGGCCGGGCTGCTACTTTCGATTTCGGTACCACAGGTTTATGATTTGTGGCAGCCAGCCGCATCAAATCTCCAACTTAAGCACATCAAGGTGGATGAGGATATTCTTGGTCTGGGAGCGATTGGACTCTTTGTTACATAAGGCCCACATAAGCTTGTGTTCTATCATTCCCCTACATACATGTTGCTTTTCTCTTCTCACTGGTTCTTCTATCGTTACCCGCTAAGAAGTCGTATCTACGATCGTACTGTATATCTGATATATTTCGTCGTGGCTGGGGGTTTTATGCGTCTGGTGTGCAAGAAACGAATAATAAAGTGCGTTTAAATGGTTACAATTTGTCTTGTGGCAAATAGGGAGGAGGTGGAGGAGTTCTTCCTCAGATTAGCACAGTGGTTGAGTCGGAAAGCTTTGGGGCGGACTTGAGTTCGCCTCTGTCGCGGCGCTTGGCGATTTGGGACTGGACGGTTTCTGTGCCTTTGTCCGCCTAAAATAGAGGAGCTAAGAGTTACTTCTACTTTCTACCTTGAGTAGAGTTGATTTTAGGTCTCAAGGTTACATGCTGGAATTGGTGTTTGAGGCGGCCGTGCACTCGTGCAGGCGATTGTGCATTTTCATGCCACGGGTAGTCTGACCGATATAGCCACACAGGCGACACCGCAACTCAGAGCTTCCTCCCCCTACATGTTCCCAATCACCGTTTAAAGATCGAGAGGAGGGAGAGGTCTCACTACTGTCGCCCTGTGAGAGTGGTGAGGCAGGTTTCATGCACAGCGTCATTGGACAGCTGTCCACCTCTGCCAGACGTCGTCTTTTTGGTGAGTGTGAACGCTCCGAACTCGTCGAAGACTTAGTGCTCTGTGGGGTGGATGATGTCGTGTTGCTGTGGGAACTGGCTGCGTTTTCTGACGCCATACTGCCTTTGCGACGCCCCTGGCAGTAATACTGTTGATGTGCCTAAAAGATTTGGCAATAAAGTAGGTATCGAGCGAGTGGGTGTGAGTGAAGCACTCCTAGGGGAGGGGGCCTTATCAGCTATCAGAATCACGGAATAACCAAAGTGGCGCCAGTCTCAGCTCCCCTGACGTTGGAGAATTAATCGGCAATCTCAATTTAAAGAAGAAGAGGAAGAGAGGAGGGGTCGGCCTTATCGGTACCTCCACCTACCGCAAGCCCCTGTGCCCGGGCTATCGCCGCACGTGCGCGCAGACGCGTGCAGCTCTCAACCGGCGCCAATGTCTTCGTATCGCCTCCATCTCGGTTTCGCCTTGGCGCCTCTAAACCGCAAGTCGCTTATCGCCTCGTCATCTATATTAACACACACTCGTGCACAGCTTCTCTACCCGTTTTCTCTTCGCAGCCTTGGTGCTGAGGCCTGTGTAAACAATACACTTTCCACGGCCCAGGGAACAGACCGTGTGGATTGTTTTGTTAGAATTTAGCTAAAACTTTAGTTTAAGATGGGGGCTGAGATTAGCACCATCTGCGAAGCTTATCTCAGCCGGCAGATGTCCGCTTTATGGGCGGGCTTATGTGTTGCCTATCTGGTTTTCATTTTTTCAGTACTTATTTGTTTTACCTGGTATCTACCTTAACCCCCACCAAAACTGATTCTTCATCAATCTTTTGCTAACAGAATTAACTGAGCATTTTTTTGAAAAAGACAATATTTTCAACTTTAGACAAATACGGCTACTTACAAGGGCTGCAGCCGTCAGACCCTACAAGATATTGACCTGAACGTTTTAAAGGATCCCCCACTACTCCCGGAGAAATCAAACGACTCATGAGGCTTACCTTGAACGTGGTGTAGGCTTGAAAGCGTGTTTGACAATTGGTGCAGAGATAGGGTCTCTGTACCTCAACAGTGGATCCTTCTGTGGAAGTTCTGGCAATATCTACTGATGAAGTGAGTTGGTGTGATTGGCCTGACGCCATGGCTTGTAAAAATGCCTCCAACGCTGCTGCATCTGGAAACTTCCCCCCAAACCACCAATTTGGGGGTGGAACTGGTGGTGGTGGCGGAGGTGGGAGCGGTGGTGGTCCTGGGGGAGCCATGCCCTTGCTTACCAAACCCGAGATAATTGTGGCAAGGAGGCTATTTGTTGCATTCTGCTGAGTTATCGAGGGTGTCGGTCCTGTCTCTTCCGCCGCCACCACTGTCGCTGTCTCCTCTCCCGTCGATTTCGCAGTTCGAAGGTCGAGTGGAGCTCGTACTCCACTCCCTCCGCTTTCTCCTCTCCCCACTCCGCTTGCACTACCACTTCCACCTCCACCACAAACAGGATGCACTGGTACATAAACAAACCCTGCATCGGTAATTAGGGGAGCAGTCATCACCAAACCGAGGCGCTTTGCTGCGTCCGCCAAGTGACCCACATCAGCACTGCCTTCCGCCGCGAGCTTGTTCAAGTGTCGACTGATGCCCACATGGAAGGAGAAGATGGAGTTGGAGTAGAAGCGCTGACAACCGCGACAGTAGAGAGCACGAGACTTCTCCTCAGCCGAGGGGTAAAGTTGATGAGGAGCTTGTTGTTCTGCCGTGACTGGTGGGGCTCTGCATCGACCGAGGGAGGCGAGGGTGGCGGCAAATGTGACAAGGGGATCAGTGGTGTTGCCAACAGCTGCAGCAGCGAGAACACTGCTTAAGTCTGGAGGGGGATGGGAAAGACAGGGAGGGGAGACACCGCTGCGTCCGGTGGTGCTGGCACCACCGCCACTGGCACAGGGAGTCGAGCGATTGGTATTGTGTGGGGAGTGCGGGTTGGCTAGTCCATTCAAACGCTTTCCTGGCGTGGTTCTGCTTGGCCAGGAGAAAGCTGAATGGAAAAAAGCGTGATGAAACGGAGAGTGACTTCTAGTTTTCTGAACCTCTTATTCAAATTCATCCAAATCTGATCAAATCGACCAAATTCCGAAGGGATACCTCCGAGCATCATATACTTGTTTTCACCCTCTCGGTTGATTGTGAATAATTCAAAGTTTTGTAAGCACTTTAAGCTCCACCAATCTGCTTGCGATGCATGATTTGATACAACAGCCATCATAAACTGGCAAAAACTTGTATCACACATATGTGAGTCTCGGGACGAGCGTGCTGAGCCATCGTAGGTTTGTTTAATTATGGTGTACGACAACTACTTTTGAGCATTTCGGGTTACCTGTGTTACTGCATTGGTCCTGCAACGAAACTGACGCTTAAATGGCCGTTTCATACCGGAATATCTCAAAGGATAAGAGATGCATTGGATTCGCCTTTGTACCAAAAGTAACCAATAGCCTTTAAAGTGAAATTCCAAACTTCCAACTTGAAGAAATCGGACTTTTCATACAATTTTGCATATGCTTAATCCTGTTTCACCTGCACCGACTGCCGAAACAGATGGTGGCCAAAGTCTTGAAACAAGTCAAACTCGGTTTATCCACCGCTCTAAATAGCATCTGGACCGAATTTCGTTGAGAGTAATGATTGAGTTGCTATGGTGAAGGAACGTAGGAAGGGAGAGAGGGAGCAGCAGAGTTTAATTACCGCCCAAGCAACTGTTTCCTGACCGACTAAGTGACCAACTTCAAAGGGGCTTTATCGATGGGGTGGAGATAAAATCAACTTACCCGGCCATTTGAGATAAAGAGCATTTAAGGCTTGTTTGCTTTCGCCTTATCACCCATGTATCAACATTCATGTATCTCTATCCTCACTCTGCCCCTCCTACTCTTACTTCCTCTTTCTTGCTGATTGAATTAATTCTCCCACCGGTGGGTATGTCCCGTCCCATTTCACTGACGATTGGGCCAGCCCAGGGTCTTCATGACCCTCGCAACACAGGAGTTTGCCATTCTGCCCATCAAAATTTCAAAGTTTGATTCAGACTTGAACTTTTGATTCATAAAAGCAAAAGAACACACTTCAAGGAGTGGAAGCTATCAAGGTTTTTTGGCAGCATTCTGCTGCACTAAGATACTTATATTGGAGTTCGGCTAACGTCTGGAAAGCTTCAACACAGAAAGAATTTTCGGTACGGCCAAATCACTCTCGGACGTCTTGCCTGTCTTGAAGTCGCAAACTTTGGATAAATGATGTAGTATTCCCATGAAAACTCATACCTTGGCCATCCAGGACCACATGGCAGAAATCCTTTTCAGACGTATAAAGTCCCTTCATAGTACCACCAAACCCTTCCTCAATGTTCTCAGTTGCCTCCATTGTTGCATTCCAAATTTTGATACACGACGGAAAGTAAACTCTAAATTAACACAAATTTTCTCTCTATCCCTTTTCCTCCTCCAAAATGAATTAATTCTCTTATTAACGAATATTTTCAGCCACCATTTTTGCAGCTTGCTTTTAAAACCTACCTGAAGCCTGCGAGGTCATAGGTTCACTCACTCCTGGGTCACCGGGGTCAGCAGCACTAGCGGTACCCTTGTCAGGAGTTGAAGAGGCGACCCCGACACCTCCACTGTTGCTGCTACTGCTTGTGCACGGTCCACTGGGTGGTGTAGCAAGGCGAGGTCGTCGTGAACAATAATTGGTCATGTGGGCGGTGAGGGTGTCCAAACTGGAGAAGAAGATACCACAGTAGAGGCATTTCTTGTCCCTTTTTGGACCACCTGTGGTTGTTGCCGCGGCTGCGCCTGATGAAGGTCCGGTACAACTCGAATTGACTGCTGGTGGTGAGGGAGATCCACTTCTTGAGGCTCCAGATGAATCTATGGTAGAAGGTGGTGCTAATTAGTTGGCTGATTTATGCTTCAAGTGACCGCAATTTGTGGCAATGAACTCATCTTGCTTTAGTAGAGTGGCAATATATCGAAAAACTACTTGTTTAAAATACCTAGTTATCTACTTAGGGTTTTATTCTCCCGTCTTGTTATCATGGCGTCTCACCAGTGCCTAATAGACTCAAGAGTCTTCCTTTAACCTCTCAAGCGATTGTACCCTACTACGACCCCTGAGGTGACTCTGAAAGTCGCAGTAGTGGTGGCCGTAAACAACCCCAACTTAAACAGACGCCTGCCGTTAGCCAATTCTGCAAAAACTCACAGTAGAGTAGCTATGAAAAGGGCATCGACTTCTGGCAAATTTTCAACTTTGGGTTCTGTAAAATTTTCAGTATTAGAGTGAGGATAAAGCTGATTTCACAAAGAAAAAGGAATTGGCATCAAAGACACACATACTGGTAAACATCGTCTGGTCTTTGGGACCAGAGGCCTTGCAGAACACAATGCTCAGAATTCCAAACCAAATCTCAAACACACTACTAATGAAGTAAGCAGTGCCCTCTATACGTTATTAATTCATTGTGATATCTTTAGTCCTGGTTCGCAATTGACTACAATCGGCAGGAATGCTTATGATGGCTGGAATAGAAGGGACGTAGGAGTCAACACTCAAAAGAAGAGATTATGCTCCGAAACAATATTTGCCCTAATGCAACAGGAGCTGTTAAGTGTCTTGGCACTTCTTCCATGCCTTTAGTCATCCAATCATCCTGACGCTAATAAACCTTTTCCATGCTAACATGCCTCAGTACGTCTTCAGGGATGTCTTTAAAAGCACTCAAACTGGTATCCGGCTATGTTAGCCTCACAATGTGAATGTATTTATAGAAGAATGCAGAGATAGGCATCTTCAAGCACGACGTCGTGAGCCTACCAGGCTTTTTAGTCGGAGCCACCCAGCACATTAAGATTGCCCAGAGAGATTACGCGCGGCGGAAGGTAACGTGTACACACGCACACACACGATTCTCTATTGCCACTACACTAGTCCCCTTCCTTCAATTCTCTTTTCTACACTTTCCTTTTCCAATCTAACTTTACAGCTGCAAGTGGTCACCATTCGTCTCTCTTGACTTAGAGGAGGAGAAGGAAGAAAAGAAAAAATACTTTTAAGGATCCGGTCTACGCTGGTCCTCTACACACTGCTTTATTGCTGAGATAAACCCATACTGCTTCAAAGTCCTAATGAAGTACTCTTGTTTATCAGCTGCCTCTCTCCCCTTTGCGACTTTAGCACCACTTTATCTGGCGCCTCGGAAGCAATTTCCCGGCATTCACCAATTATGATGTCGGTGATGGTATGAAAGGAAAGAAACTCACTAGGAGGAACCAGTTTAATTGCGCCCCGGATTTGGCTGCCCGATGCGATGTTGGTGAGTGAGACCACACTGATTGTCTCGGGTACAACTGAGGAGAGACAGAAATTAAGAAGAGAATTATGCAATGATACGGAATATCAAATTCCCAGCCTTTTAAAATCAACCAACTTTCAAAAATGATTTCCACATTTGAGGCGTCAGTTACGGCTGGCTCTTGAACTAGCTTGATCCAAGCGTTCTCCTCGTTCACCCGAACTACCAGATCACAGGCATCTCCACTCTAATGGCAAAAAACCTTAAAATATAATTTTCAAAGATAAGACCACTTTAGAATCATTCCGGCTCACTAGAACGGTGATCTGTCTATGAGCTGAAACTGGATTGCTTTCGCTGGGCGGACTTGTACTTCGAAACAGTTGAGCAATCCGATAGGGTCCCCAAATGTGGCCCACTGAGATATCGCAGGTAGCGCGTAATGCAGGTTTTTCAACAGAGCCTCGGTTTGGCTGCGACATGAGTTTCATCTCCAGTGGGAGTCGAATGTCTGGATATAGCAGTGGAGGCGTTGGCTTGCGATCCGCATTGCTGTTCTGCGTCGTTTGGCGCTTTGTGTCCGCTACCAGAAAGGCAAAATGGCACATGTTGAGGCATCAAAGGGTGGAGATGGGCCGCCTTTGTGTGCTTGCGTACTCATTCCCTACTTTTACTCCCATCCTTTTTCTAATGCCAGATAAATGACAACACAACCACGATAAAATCTACCTCGCATATGTCAGTAGGAGAGAAGATTGCTTGTGAATCGGGTGGGATTGCAGAAAGAGATATTGGACTTAAACTAGACGCCACACCTCATCTTCCCCTTTTCGAGTCGCCTTCCTCTGAACCAAAAAACCGAGCTTTTTGATAATACTTGCCCGAGTGCAGTCCCTATCACTTGTCATCATCTGGGTAAACTTGTTGAGAGTTCGCCGCGGAAAGAGAAGGCAGATTACTGCCACGATAGTAGTCATCATGCCCTGTCAGGTGTGTGTCTGCACGTGTGTGGAGAGATTTTGACTGTGATTTTACATGGAATGCCTACAAAACCTTGCTACCTAACATCAGATAAGTCCCTGCCAGTAGGGACTTACACGAATGCATTGGTGGAGACTTGAAGGTAAGAGACGTCGTTAAAAAGGATTTCTGCATACATTTTCTTGCTGATATTAGTATCCACAATCTATAGATTGCCCCATTACTGAAAGAACCTATTAAAATCTGAGTAGCTGCAAAAGTAGGGCGATCAAGAATGAATTGATTTGATGGTTGGATTGGTGATGGTCGACGACGTGGAATGGGTTCACGAAATAACTTGTCATTGGGCGCTTTTTGAGAGAGTTGGTGATAATTGTGGGCTGGGGATCGAGTCAGTCGACCGGAGGGGCTAGACAGATGGCATGTGTGCGGGAAGAGGTAACCAAGCATAGACAGATAAGCAGATATAACCATGTGCCTCTGATTATACACAAAAAGAAATAAGTTTGATAAATATGGAGAGATAGTGAGAGAGGACGAGGTAAGAGAGGCAGAGGCCGCGATATCTCGGTAGCTGATGCGTACACGAGCGCGCGCATGCGATAAGAGCGACATGATAGCGCCTTATCTTGGTGTGCAAAGAGCTAGGGGAGCGAGAAAGCAAGCGCGTACTCGCCCTGCTCTCTTGGTCGGTCGACAGAAAACCATCTCCCTCGCTCTCTCTCTCTCTCTCTCTGCGTGTTTGTGAGCATCGGGGGGAGCTGTAGATACCATCTCTTTGCTGTTAACAGCGGGAGCTGAGCAGATAGTATCACTTCGCTACAAGCCTCTACTCACGTACTCTTACAAATGTGGCGTAAAATCGACCTGCTTCGAGTTCTATCCCTCATTAATGCACATTTTCTTAAAGCAATTTGATGGAACGATAAGTGTCCTTACCACAATCTGTTTCCAAGTCTGTGCAACAGCGAATCTTCAATTTCAACGCCGTATTGCAAATGATTAAGCGGGGCTGATAGGAGTTAGTGGCGTGCACGTACAAGGAGATACGAGGAGTATGGAAAAACTGCCCCCAAAAGGATCAGATAAGGCGTCACCTTTCAAGCCACAAGACGATGGAGGCGCATAAACACAGAGATAGACTCATATATACATACATATATATGGGTTTATCAGGCAGTGGAATCAACTGCAACATACACCCCAAAAAATGCTGTTTCCGCAAAACCAACGTGATGGTGTTTATCAGGTGATACTGATTACATTGTGCCCATCTTCATATCACCTAGCTGTAAGAGGGATTTGTCAGGGCTAAAATTCCTCCTGTTACTTCATTTTAACCTATCCGCTACCAAGGTCTGTGAGAAAACCAACTATCATGTCTCAGAGGTTTAAATATTTTAGTGATATTAACACTTGGATGTCCGAACCGACCAACTCCTCAAAAATAGGGAAAAACGCATTTGTCATCTTGTATCTACACCATTGTTTTAGATTTGACCAAACTGTTTGAGACACAATTTTGGTATAACCTCTTGTCATTGGCTTAAAACAGTACCACTAACGATAGTGGACAAGAGTCCCGTTTCAGATTGGCATTTCAAACGGTTATGAAAGGTCGAGACGATAAACGATGCTGGATAAGTAGGATCGCTTCATATCAAAAATGAGAGTTAAAACGACCGCTTTACTGGCAATGGCCTATTCAATCATCACCGATTTCGCGGACTAGGACGAGGCACAGAATTGGGAATATAGTCGCATGACGGGCATTCACTCGGAGGGCAGGTACGCAGATTGCAACTGGCCGATAAGCGAGCTCGCAGTGATAACGACGAAGTGATAAGACCTTATCAGATCATGCGGGAATGCAATTCCTGCCTGGTTGGCTATGCTAAACTGGGGTGGAGCGGGTGGTTCTGTGTTTACCCCACCACCATCAGGTCCCCACCCCTATTTCTTCCCCCCTTGCCCCCCCCCCAATTCACCTTATCTCTCTCACCATATCGACAGGGCGTGCGCACAAATGTCGACGACGCAGATTTGCATACGCACGCACATAGAAAGCAAGAGAGGGAGGAAGTGATAGCATCTGTTTTTCAATGGGCCGTCCCACTGCTCTCCTTCTCTCTCTCTCTCTCTCTGCTTCTCTTTCTACCTTGCTCTCTTCGCCTATCTTTCCTCCCTGACCTACACTTACTCCTGTCCTCCTCTTAGTAGTAAGCAGGCCTAAGGTCTCTAAAGCTTGTCACAGTTCCGTGTCGTTTGTCAATTAGACGAAGAGAGAAAACTTCTGCTAGGAGTGGTCATTCTACTTCAGGGGTGAAGCATCAGTAGTGGTAATAGTGGTGGTTAAAGACCACCTAGTAATAGTATCAACAGAGACAATTATCTTACATAATCGGGTGCTTCAACAACTTGACATTAAAGTTGGGAACCATGTCGGTCTAAATGAATTGCAAGGGCGAATATTGTAGCGTGAAATTTCTTTCCCTGGCGCCACAGTAAAATGCTTTGCCTGTTAGTAGGCCTCGAATTTTCCTAACATTTGCCACTGCTGCAGACATCTTCAATCCCTTCTAAAGGTAGGGTCTTCTATCACCCAGATGATAGACACCCTAAAACCAGACGAGTGGACAGTGGAAAAGTGTAATCGAGTACCACAGATAAGAAACGAAAAAATGAGTTCTCGAAGAGCTTTTGCTCCAATAAACTATTGCTTTAAAACGCGAAATCAATTAGTAAGGAGGACAGACTGCTGCCGACTCTCAATAAAGTATAAGGTATGGAAAACAAAGGACTTACAATCTACAGTCGGGGGGGTTTCACTGCTAGTAGTCTCTATAGTGGGTGAGGCTGTGTCCATGGGCTCGCATTTGGTAACACAGGGCATTGGAAATGAAGTAAAAGAAATAAATCCCAGCTTTCACGATCTCGCTCCTCCGTACTTGTGGGTGCTCGTGTTCGTGCCTGTGCGCGATTCTCTAATTGACTACAACTTGAAGGGGGTCGGCACCCATGCCATCTGAGCCAATCAGAGTGGCGGCTTGACCGGCCAATTGAATAGCCACGCGAAAACTCCTGACTCAGTTGGCCAGCCAATCAGCGCTGCGTAAAAGCGTGGTTAATTTGGTTCCCTGTGCAGGAAAGGTGATTGATGGTGCTATGCCTGTTTTTGATGCCTACTACAAAGAAATCCTTGAAAATGCAAACTCCAGATAATGGAGAATGTTGAGCGAATCACAAAATGGATTAGAGAGTGGATAAAAGTTACTGCTAACACTGAAAAATTATTACTGCAGTACTGAGAAAATCAATGACTGCATGAAGGCTCACTCCAGCAAACCAAAAAAACCAGAAATTATTTTGAAACAGATATGTTTATGCAAAAAAATTGGACAGGAGTCCAGTGTTCCTAAGTAATTCAGCCAAAATAAGGAATTAGTCGGAATATCAAATAAGGTGTGATTAAAAGGGTTCAAGTTTTGTCCCTTGCATTTAAGATGCAAGACTGTACCCCCTAAAAGTAAGTCTTCCATGTCCTTATGAGTTTACTTTTTCAAATTTTTGTTTTAACGACTCGGGATAAAACTGGGTTTATATTATTAGGATTTAAATTAAATTAAATTATCAACTGTCAAATCGTGACATAGGAAATACAGAAAATTACAGTTTTGTAAGGATTATTAAGCCTTTTGTTGCTGAGACTTTGGCCTTTGAAAATTAGCACTTAGCAAATTATCCCTAATGATTGTTGGATTGTTTCCTAGGTTCGCCGTACTTGTTGTGGATACGGCCGACACAACATCAATTGCCACACATCTTTCGAGTTGCGCAGCTAAAAATGTGTGATTTTTTCTTTTGATTATTAATAACCTTTCCCTCTTTTATTGTTTTAAGTTTAACTAAAAATATGCAAAATACTGAGGTGCATCTAGTTATCACAAATTGACAAATGATACATGTCACATATTTGTGACGCCGAACTCAGTTTGATGTTCAGTGACGCATTTACTTTTACAAGTAATATTACGATGATTATTCTAGTTTGGCTTCATTATTAAGAATGCTTTTGACAGTTTTGCCGATTTGTTAGAATCGATACAATTGCATTTTGACATTCGTTGACGGATAATGTACTTTAAGCGCATCAAAACAAAATCCATTTAATCTGTAAACAAAAGAACGAATTATAGTTTATTTCTAATAAAAAAGTACCAAATGAGGCTTTACGTGCAAAATCAATCCGATTTTTGCTCTAAGTGCGGTTGGGCTAAATTGTGTCGCAGAGAGATGATACAAACTTATTACCAGCAAATAAATAAACGTGGAAATTTTCCGACCTTATGGTAATTACATCATTTCAGCTTTTAAGCACCACTTTTTCTTAAATTAAAAAACAGCCTATTTGGACTGTGGAGGTCGATATGCTTCTCAGACTTGGGTAACGAACGCCCTGACGCCTGTCATTTGGACACCTCAAGCTGCAATTGTCACATTCTATTTCACGAAAAATAAATGTCTATTTTGATGTAGAAGCTACAATTACAAACGCTTGTTGCGTAACCGACAGCATTTATCTGTTATATTGTGGGGTTTATCAGAGCTTTACTAGCATGAAAAGAACATCGGAGCAATTGCCTTATCTCGCCAATGTAATGTCTGGCGTCAAAAACACCATTTTCTGGCGACATAAGGACCATAAATCGAATGATTTTGAGTTAAATCTGATCTCACCCGTCAGCATCATTACTCCTACATGTCCACTACTCATTCAAGCCTCCCAAGGATTGTTTTAAACAGGCAAAATTTAAAAGTGAAAATCAACCCTCCAACAAAATCTCGCATTTGAGAGGAAGAGAAAGAGAGATGGGAGGGTAAGATAGAAGCCTGTCGAAAGATCGCAGTTAGGAAAGCGAAAGAGGGGTTCGAGCGATTCGATAAGTACGCAAAACCTGTTCTCCCTTGTGGAATTCCCTATCTATCTATTAGTAAACCCTAAGAGAACGTTTTCGAGGTGGCTCCAAGCGATAAGATCACCGCTAAGGATCTGCGCCTTCCGCTTTCTCTCTCTCTCTCACTGTGTGCCTATGACACCTTAAAAAGGAGGAAAAAATCCGATCTAACAGGCAAACAGAGGGCCATTCACTTGCTCACGAGTGTAAAGGCGCCTTTCCAAGCCGGCTGTGGCCATCACTGCACTGTTGAATGCTCTTGAAGGTGTATTATTCAAACATTCCTTTTTCTCACTGACCTCAGCAAAAATACATTTATTTAAAAGTACATGAAATAATTATATGCAGCGTGATTTACCTATTACCAATGGATTTTAGTAATTCTGGTCCTCATTCTTCACTCCTTTTAAGAGAACCGGCATGATTTCCGACCGCGTCTATTACACACACTTTTTCTTAGCCCGAAAAAACCCCCAGAACAACTGGAATGTTTCATCGTTATAATATAATTCCGACTGTTTCCTAATCAAAGAGGTGTATTTACTTCAAGCTAAATATATTCTTCGTTATTTTACTGTCTTCAATCGCATTAGCCATTTTTGACAAGATTTATTGCAAATGTTTATCATTGACTAAGAAAAAGAGGTCACATGTTTGTAATGCTGATTAAATAAATGCTGAGGCCATTCTCCTCCTTCAGACAAATTAAACCTCCTTTCAAGATTCACGGAACTTCTCCAAGTGTTCCCACAACACAGACACCTGGATGCAAACGCACTGCGTAGAACTGCATACAGCAAAAGAAATTTATTTGTTAAATTAATCTAGCCTACGATGGTTTGACCATTGGGATGCTCTCTTGTAGAATCTTAGTTTCCTTAACTTTTTTGTTTCAACAACTTAGGTAAGAAATTTTGTGAGCTGACATTTTGATGAGACATTTGCAAAATATGAATACTACGGCAATTTATATGGCATTCATAATTTATTTGACTTTTTGTAAATAAGTCTTATCATAACGTTAGATTCTTCTATGGTTCCGGTGTTATGCCTCGTGAATCCTCTACAGATATTCGAGCAATAAATTAGCGACACCAACCGTATTAGCTGCGTTGTTTAAGATATTAAACTGGCACCTTTTAGTGACTTTCTTTAGAGGCAACTCAAACATGCCATTTTATTGTTTGGATCAGTAGGATTCAGTAATATTTTCGGTAACTAATTCACAAACTTATGACTATTATGC
>NW_020170469.1:209710-287427 GCF_000524195.1 Echinococcus granulosus | reverse complement strand
AAAGTTGCTTTATGCATTTCGTGTTAAAATAATACCCATTACGATCCATAATCCTTTTCATCTTAGTTTTCCAACATGATTTTCTAATGCCAAGAAAAGGTGACAATCAAATAGCAAAATATAACCGGAGGAGGTGATGGGGAAGTAGCCCCTTTCCACCATGAGGAAGTTTTGTAACACAAACACTTGCGTTGTTTCGCAAGAATGCAACTTTATCCCACCTGATTGACCAATCCCGACTGGTACAAAAATGTGCTTTCTTTCAATTTTCAGCCGTAATTTTTGTTTGGCCTCCATTAGGCTAGACAATGCGGGATAGGCAGATAAGCCTACAGTTCATTACCCACAAAGCAAGTGGTCTTCTTTAATTAAGTGGTGTTTGCCTTAGGTGTGGAAGGAGGGGTAGTGAGTGAATCGTTTCGGGATGACCCATGGCGTTTGTTTGCTTAACAAATGTTACAATGCAAAAGCCATTTTGCATCACAAATCAGTCACCAAACAATCTGAAACACACAATAATTTCCCACAACTCAGGTGAAAGGGGTGAAGGATAGATTCATAGTCTTTGAACCTTATTGGCGTCTGTTAACGTTTGTCGAGGGTTACCTGTTTGCCTCGTAGCATTCACATCTTTAGGGTTAACGTGAACGCAACAATTTACTATTACAAAGCACCCGAAGTCGTCTCTGGAGACCTAACAAGACTTACTAGTACGAAAGGAGACTTACTACTAAGATATGATAAGACAGATAAACTGTTAACACGACCGGAACGCCGTCCCACCAGGATGGTGACAGAAGCCTTCAAACAAGCATTTCTATTGCATGATACAGTTACCACCAGGCATGTGTTGCTATGGTTCCACTAGACAAAGTTTCCTCCTTCAATGCAACGCGCAAATGACATTCTGAAACGGATTAACGAGACAGAACAATTCACCGATGTTATAGTGTCCTCTGTTATTTGTAGCTAAAACCGCGAACCTGAAATGTTTAACACTTAAAGTCAGCGTCTGTACATTAGTTATGTACATACTGTTACGGTATCAGAAATACAGAAGCTCGAAACCCGTTTTAGAACTACTAAAATTGTAGGTATTATTCCTAGCCTTTCTTCAAAACATGCATGAAGCGAATAGAGCATTAGCCCTACATCGTGTCAGTTGTTTAAAGCCCACGAAGCACTCCCATTATTGGCATGGCCACTGGCCAAAACTACACCAGGTGCAATTAACTCTCAATGCGAATAGACCCACCCAAGTGTTATCTGATGCTGATAGTCCATCTCGTGCTATTCCAGACAAGTCGTGTTGATGGTCTGTGTGCGATTTGCGTATTTTAAGGGAGCAAAGGGCATGACGAATGGCTGTTTCTGCGACTACACGCTCGCCTTTAACGCAATCACAGGTTAGAATCTTACTACCCGAATAAAGGGCTTGAAGTTTTGTGCGTCTATCTAAATCTGATAGCAAAGTGTGCGAGCATTGATGTGCTTTGTAGCTGGCCTTAAATAAGGCTAAACGCCTAAATTCCCTTCTGAAGGGCGTCAATTTGGGCTAATAAAATTGGCCGAATGAGTAGTATTCAAAATATCAGGAAATTTGTGGGTTGTTCCACTTTATTTAATGAAAGTCTAATCGTGTTTTTTAGTTGAAGTGTTATCCCAAAACAGTACAGCTGTTTGGATAACCATAAAACCGCTTCTTTTTACTTCAGGGATCTCTTCTAGTGCTGAACCGCGAATCAGCAAACATATTGCGGCAGATGTGTTAACCTTGATATGCGATCCTGGACCCTGGAATTTATCTTAATTGACATTTGTATTGCGATGATGTTTGCTTCAACCCTTTAAGACCTTTGTGAATGGTCACCACATCAGTGGCATGAAGCTCTGTCCGTGCCACCTATGCCTCATATTTCTCCCAAACCCTACTATATGACGATGGCAAAGCCGTCATCCATAAAGTCTTTAGGGGTAAGGTGATTGGAACAAAACTATCCACTTTTTGTTTAAAGCAATAAGCATGGTGAATGATTAACCGTGAGCCAAAAAAGCCGAATAACTAGGTTTGATAATTCTTAGGATTACATGCATTGATTCCATGAGAAATCCTTTAGGAAATCGGCTCAGTGCTTTACAGCATCTCTTTATCGTCGGACAAAAGAACATTATAAATGTTTACTTCCTAACATTCGTAGTGTTAAGACAGTGAAATACTTTAACGTTTGTTTGGCGCGTTGATTTGGTTACCCGGGCATTGAATGACATGACCGTTGTGCTTCCACCCAGCGACATGGCTTTCAGGTCAGGCCAGTAGTCTCCTAGCCTTCTGCACATCACCAATACACTTCCTGTCCTAGGATTTTGTGATTTCGTTCTTCTGCTACATTAGTGAAAGTGGATTGTGTATTGTGCCCCGATTTCCACCGACGAATGAAAAACCTTAACGAGGTGGAAGAAGGGCATTTGCTGTGGATAGAATAATCAATGTCGACCCTTGACAGAAGGCTCAAAAATAACGTCTACTTTGGCAAGTATTCTAGTCCTGTGGTCTTCTGGAATGCTGTTAACAGCCCAAGCGACACTAACCGTGGCCGTGAACCATCTAAAAATGTTCATTATGTCTATGCTATTTGCATGAAGCTGTCAATTGGAGAACAAGTGATACCTCCACACGGATGTAGTAGGGTAGCAGTGAAGTAAAAAAGTATTAAGGAGGGGTAGACGCGAGATCGTATCCCAACGAAACTGTCTAAAACCCCGTCTCTTACTAAATGACTGCTCTTAGGTCAGTGATCTTACGACTTATGATACATATATATATACATATATATATGCCTGCATATTCCCCCTTCACCCAATGCAGATATCAAAAAGGACGGAATTTTAGATCCAGCAGAAATACTGAGAGGGATCAGCAGCATTGTAGCCAAATATCTTCTCAGTTGTACGCAAATTTAGTATCTGGTGTCGTTGGTTGATGGATGCTTTTCGTACAGTACAGTCTACTTCGTGGCAGATGACGCAGGAAGTTGACAAAATTGAGCACCAGGAACGACTCGAAAAAGGAGAAGGGACTATACTATAATTTGGTTGATTATTTGACTCCTCATTTTTGTTACACAAGCACTTAAATTGCCGTGGTTGTACTTCTGCTGGGCGGCATGGCCTTCGGTCCGTGGTAGAAGCCCCTCAGCCCTTCTGTACTGCGGCATTACCTTATTTTTACTCCAGGAATGACTAAAAGCACTATAACAGAACCTTAGATAAAATTGAATTCCTTTAAATATAACAAATATCATTATGTTTACAAGCACGATAGGTTAAAACACTCTAAGCACTTATTTTGTGATTTTTCCGCTTGCCTACTTCTTCACAATACCATTAATCATCTCGCTCAGAGGTAATCCCTCTAGTCGAGTATTTCATGGAGGTTTTTGAAACCACGGTTGAACTGGTTTAAAAATTTGTATGATTTTTTGATACAAGTTCCGTCTCAAAAGAATGACAGTGCAGATGTGGCGATAAACACCTAGATTCGGATAACTGATACTAGGTTGGGTGCTGAAAATCATTTACAGCATTTACATCGTCAAATTTGGTCTTGCTTAATTCAAGCAAAACTCAGATTACATGGCCAAAATTCTGCATGTCTATGTGCTTACTTTCATCCTTGTTTTGCTTTCCTTAAAAACTGGATGCAACTCAGATGAAGGAATGGCATTATGGTGATGGTGTTCTCAGCGCCAGTACTCCCGGAAGAGTTTCACACAGGAGATATGAAGCGTTGTCTATTTCACTGGTGCTACTAACCTTCCGCCCCTTCTGTTATTTCGCAATGAAATTTCTTCCACATCTTTAGGAGCAACTTTGAGCCTTCACAATGAAAAAGGTGTTCTTTTTAACTCGTTG
This sequence comes from Echinococcus granulosus, assembly GCF_000524195.1. Lineage (NCBI taxonomy): Eukaryota > Metazoa > Platyhelminthes > Cestoda > Cyclophyllidea > Taeniidae > Echinococcus > Echinococcus granulosus. The sequence continues at coordinate 283,515 of NW_020170469.1, read as the reverse complement.
CTGCATGTTCCGACGTATGCTAATAACGGCTGATAAGTTTACCTTTCATTAAAATACAGCTTGTGAACTTCTGATGTAAATAGGACTTTAGAAGTAAAGCATTTTTTTCTTAAAAAGTGGAACAGCTTTGGCATGGGCGATATTAAAAGTTGGTTTTTATACTCGAATACATTTCCATTTTCCTATTTCCTTTCAAGGAGATTGGTTCAGAGCAACTAAACTTATAAAAGAATAAAATAATGCCTAAAAAACATTCATTTAAAAAAGGAAAATTACAAGGTTTTAGCACCTTAGATCATTCCTGACGTCATGAGAAGTAAAAATACTAGCTCAGAAAATATACTGCCGACCCATAGAAGGATTAAAGGGCTACTGTTGTAACCCGGACGCCATGCCTCCCATAGGAAGTACACAGTCCGAGCCTTAAGTGCCCATGAAACTAAAAAGATGAGCAAAACAAATAATCGAAGTCCTACATTGGTTTCTCCAATTAAGCCTCCTTTCTGGAGCTCACCTTGGTTAACCTCCTACCTCGGCCACTACAACAAAATTGCTAATGAATGAGAGAACTTACGAACCAACCGCACCAGTCATCGAGTCTGTGTGCAACTGAGAAGATGAATGAATACAACGTGGCCAATCCCTCAACGGCGATTTAAATAGGTCTGATATTTTGTCCTCTTTAGGAACTACAATGGGGGAAGCGGCAATGTACTGACCAACTGGTACGCCCATCACCGACCCTAAGAGCCCAGTCTTAAAAGGAGAGTTTCTTGGAAATAAGGTTTCACGTTAACTTTGCTTTGCTACTTTGTATCCACTTCAGTGCCGCTCAGCCATACCTGCTTGGGTTCCATCCAGCTAGTAGGGAGGCGGAGGAGGTACCGCGTTTTCACTTCATTGTCATCTTCATATAGGTACCGTAGGTAATTCCCTAACGAACTTTTCCAGATTTTTCAAGGTCAGAGTTAGTGTTCCTTCAGTTGTTAATATCGTTCCTTCAGAAAACGGGACTGGGGTGGTTACCGAAGACAGACTTCATTTTATAGCCTTCTGTAATGGGTCGCAGCGAATTCGCCTATTTGACTGAATGTCACATTTCTGATAACAAATGTTATGTTGTTAGTGTTTGTTTTAGGAATGCAAAATGAACTGTTAAGAATTCGTTATTGCAAGCCAAAAGAGAGGATTTGAAGGAACTCACAGATTATATTGCAGTGACTAGAAGAATCGAGGGTGTGAGATATTATACTAAATAAATGGATTTTAATAGGGCCAATTGGGTCTCCTGGTAAAAAAATGTGAACTAACACAAAGTGTAAAGTAAAGGAAACTAAAAGTAGCCTATTCCAAAAAAAATCATCAAATAAATTCCATTTAATCGAGGCCATCGTATTAACGAGAAGTAGTGGGGAGTCAGTCAATTAAGAGATTATTTAAATTCACGAGGATTAGATACTGGATTTTACTATCCCTCAAAATGTCAACATCCACACTCTCACACCAGTACGGTCCATCGTATTGTATCCCTGCTAATCAGCTTCTGCAATCTTGCCCTCAAGACGTCATAACAGTGATTCATTGTCCTTTTAGAAGTTGGATAGCGTGAGAATCTGGGCCCTACGCTCCTCCCTCTCCCGCCTCTCCCCTGTCCTCCCCAGAACTTGTTGAGTAGACGCTGTTGTATCAGTTCCCCAGGCTTAAATCCCTGAAATCGGAGGGAAGTGGCCAAAAGAGAGTGAAGTCTACTACATTTTTCTCCAGTGGAGAACAAAGACTCCAATTGTTCTGCTGCTTGCAGCCACAAAAAAAGACGACAAGAGAGGTAACGGGAAGTGGGCAAGTGCCAGAGGCTCAAATGCCACCCGAGGGTGGTCAGGACTGGGTGAGCTAGCCTTTGATGAAGAGACACTCACTAAGCTCAGTAAAGTCATATTTTTTGACCTCTTGAATAATTAAGGAAATACTACAACTTATGGTCGGCTTAAAAAGTCGGTCACTTTCTAGGTGGGGCGTCCGCAAAAGCATTATGTACCCAGGGTTTTATTAAACCCACTTTTTTCAGTGATTGCAAGTTGAAACTTCTAAATCAACTTTTATTAGATCTAGTCGCATTTATTGTCATCAACCAAGGGTTGTGTTTTAGGTTGGATATTAATGGATAAAATTCTGTGCTATTCTTCCTTCACATGTTAAAAAAATTGGGTAGGTGAAATCGACAGGTTTTTTAATCATAGCAGGTATTTTTGAAGTTCTATTTTTCAAATAAAAGGGAATTATCCCTTAGAATCATTATAGCAGGACAGTATTCTTATAGTACTTAAAATAAGAGTAAAGTAGAGGCCCACCAGTTTTCTTGCTTGGCGTAAGTTATTGAATGAGATTGTTAGGGGAAATTTTTCATTGCAGTGATGGACGGCTTCGTAAGGTCGTCAACTTCCGCATCATCCATATTTTTCAATGCGTATTTCATGGTTTTCACCTTTATTTATTTTTAAACTGGAACCTTAGTCCACCATGCCATAATCATTGAAGCGGCTGTGGATGGGACTGGTAGCATTTTATGTACTTTAATCCACTGTGATTTCTGTGCAATTTTTGTGCAGATATGTAATGCTTTAAATATCTGTCTAACTTTTTTGTCTTGGTAACGCGAGTATTGAAGGGTACGAGTGTTGAAGTATCACGAACTCCGAGTTTTGCCAGTAGCAACCCAGCCCTTCTGTATGTCGATAATACGCATTCCTTCTTAGTATTAAGTCTTCTTTCGTTTTGGGGGGAAGTCTCTGGGCTCTATATTAATGACAACGAAGAGCAAACCAAATCCTAAAGGACAACCAACTCCATTTCCCTTACGGCAAAATAAATACAAACGTAGCGTAAGAAGGGCATATGCTGTGGATGTGAGAATCTGTGATGGCGCCTAAAAGGGGGATTACGAATGACGTCTACCTTTGGCAACTACCCCGACTCCGAGTCCCCACCGAAAGCAGTTAACTAGGGAAGTGGTAAACACCGTGAACCGTTTAGAATAATTCATTACAAAGCTGTCTACGGTACCTGTATGAAGATGGCATTTAAGTGAACCCGCGATGCCTCCACCACCTCTCTCCCAACTGCGTAGAACCTAGAGAGATACTGCTTGGTAGCAATGATGTGAAAAAAAGTGGCAAGGAGGAACAGACAGGAATCCTCATCTTCACGAAACTATTTTAATTGACTGCTTTTAGACCAGCGTTGTTATGCCGAGGGATGGACATACACGCGAAGTGACCAGCTTCCCACAATACAGCTCTCAATCAGGATGAAACTCCAGATTCGTTGGAATGGCGGAGAAGAATCAGTAGCATTGCTGTCAGAAATCTTCTCGGTTATACACAAATAGGATGACTGGCGCGGTTGTTTTGTGAAGGCGATTCTTTCAGTACTGACTACGTCGAATTGGCCGACGGAGGAGATTGACCAAGAGGAGCGCAGGGGATGGAGTTCCTAAGGTGAGAATGGCTATGTAGCACTTTGTTCAAATTTTCATTTTAATTTTACGTACACTGAAAGACAAGGTCATTTTGCTTCCGTTGGGCAGCATGGCCTCCGATCCATACCAGTAGTCCTTCTGTCCTTCTCTACAGCGATAGTACATATTATACTCTAGCACTATTCCTTCAGAGTGGTCTCGGAGGGATGCCGTAGTTAATTCTGTAAATACCTTAGCCAGGTTTCAAAGCAAGCCTTAAAAACATTTGTCCTCATCTTTTTTTAAGACAACAGAATAAGTAGAAAATTTTCAGTAAAAATTTTACGCATCAATGCGCGCATTGATGTGGACTTATTGCATCGATGAGACCTTAAAGAGACTCGAGTCTTTCTTGAAGGCGAAAGAGGGTATAAGCCCAGGGCATAATATGTGTTTCCGACGTAGAGAAAGGCTGGGAGCCACCGACGTGGCGGAAGTTCACCAATGGTGCCTTAAGTGTAGACACACACAATGGAGGCAAATGTCATTCGGATACACTATATTAGATCATTAGGTGTCACATTCTTGAGCCAGTCTCTCTCAAATACTTTAATTTTCATTCCTCTGCTTTTTCTGCTCTTGTGAGAAGTCATCACTAGTATTTTAAGCCATTTTTAATCAGCATTTTTAAATACGCTATTTAGAGCTAATATTTTTTGTAAAGATAAGTCAGCTTATTTCTGCTAAGCATGCGATAATGGTTGGAGGGAAAATGATTGGCACTCATAAATATGAGTCAGGAAATCTTTGCTTTTGATAGCAGACCAGCAAAGATTTATAGATAGTTAAACATGAAGATCGCTACAATTATTCTATGCACTGTCTTCCGCAGTGCACATATTAGTTGGCGCTATTCAAATAACATGCAAATATCAATGGTGGAGGCCACGCCACCCGGCAGAAATACAATATCCGAACTTTAAGTGTCTTGGAAACCAAAACGAATAGTCAAACTAATAATCAAAGTATTATCCAGCCCCCTTCTCCTTTTGAACAGTATCCACGACGCTCGTCTTGGTCATGCATCCCTATCGACCATCACAACGTAGTCAATGCTGCACGAAAATCACCCCATTATCAACCGCGCCAATCATCAAATTCGAATGTAACCTAGAAGATATTTGACTGTAACATCACGGATTCCTCTTGGTAATTCCATTAGATCCTGTGTTTCAACTTGTTTAAGAATTAAATGGGGGGAAAGGGAAATGTGCTGACCATCTTAGTTGTGCATCGTTTGCCGTAAGAACACTGGCCTAAAAGATAAGTTATTTAGTAAAGGACGGGGCTCAAAATAACTTCGTGTGGATGCGGTTTTGGGCCTCTTTCACCTTGCCACTTTGTTCTCATTTAAGTGTGCTGAGAGACATTTGTGTCTGGGTTCTATCCAGCTAGTAGAAATTTGAAGGAGGTATCATGCGCTTACTTCTTGACATATTCATGCGGGTACAGTAGATAGCTCCCTAAAGAACTTTTCCCGATAATTCATGGCTGCAGCTAGAGTTGAGAATAGCAGTCCTGTGGAACACGAACCTGAAGTAGTTGTTAAAGTAGACGTCATTTTAGCGCTTTTGTTAGGGGTCGTCACAGATGTTCCCATCCACTGCTGATGCCTTTCTTTCACCATATTTAAAGCCTAGCATTCGGGAACGGAAATCAAGGCGGGTGTTCTTTGGAATCGGGTTCGCTTTTGGCGCCTACAAATGCAGCACCATGAGTCTTTCCCCAAGGTCGAAGGAAGTCGAAATACCAGAACAGAAAATGCATTGCTGACATGCAGAACGGCTGAGGAGCTACTAACATGGCCGGGAAGCCATGCTGCTTAGAAGAAGCACAAAGGCAGAGTCTTACGTGCGCGCAAAATCAGAGTTGGGAAGTAATCAAAGCACTATATTCATACATCTGAAATATTGAATCTTCCTCTTTTTGACTTCATCCATTTGTGTTAAACGCTGAATTAATAATGCGAAATATTTTGCTAACCAATTTTTCAATTAAAAAGCGGTGATTTGGTAGATATCCACTCTCTCAAAGGACTTTGATTAAAATTGCGACATTTAAACGCAGTATCTAACAAATTTATTTGGTCTCATTACGTTAGATTTTTTTCTGGCGTTAGCCATCATAGACCTTTCAATGTATTTTGGCTTGCCAAAGCACTAAACTCGACATCCAGTAATCGTGATCTACTGGAATGTGGTTTCAACCACCATAGCAAAAGCAAGTAGCCTATTTAGCTGAATTTTCAGTGAGTAGAACAGCAACGGGTGTGGAAAAGTCTACCTGGTGAATTGACTGACTTTTGAAATTGTCATAGCACTGATTGGGTGATAGGTAGAATGACACGATTACTCACACTTCAGGCGCGATAGGTGGTTGATCATGCTAGAAAACTGTAAGAAAACGTAGATGAAAATTAAGTAGAGGCATCATTAATGACAGGTTTATACAATCTTGGCTCCACTGGTGATCGAAATACTCATGTCAACGTGAGTGGGACAAGCAAATTTACCACCGATGCCCAGGTGTCATGGAAGACTAGTGTTGTAGGTGGCATGGGCGGAGCTGCCTGTCATCATCATTGTTGGGGTTAAATTGTCAAAGTTTCGAAGGGCGTACGTAAACCCAATTGCAGTCAAAGTAGGCCTTCATCTTGTAGTGAGGTAGACAGAAATGAAGATGGTATGATGAATTTGCACTTTGGAGACAACAATCCTTACTTCACTATTCGTTGTGTCAAGCAAACATTTAAACCCTGTCCTCTCCGTTTTAACATAATGTTGGAGTATTTTATGAAGCTGCACGGCAACGAATTTTAAGCACATTTTTGCGATCTAGAGAGAGTTACCAAAAGTAGACACCATCGAGATTACGATGCGAATCCTGCCAGCATTATTTTCATTGAAAATTTTATACTTTAAGACAACGGAAGCAACACATAAGTCCAATTTGTAACTGTCCACTCTTTGACTTATTTATTGACATTCAGACGGAGAGGATGTGAAGATAGAGGTACTGAAAACTTATCCATTTGCCATCTCCCCTTCTCTCCCTCCCGCCTTCCTCCCTCTGTGGAAGAGGAGTGAGGTGGAAGGATGCCAGATGGTACTCCAGGCTCGGCATGTGTTTGAGCTCCTCCACCTCCTACGATAGCTCCAGTGCCACTTTGTCCACCGTGGCGCTTATCAACATGCTGATGGGCGTGACAGGTGGCCCATTACAGAGTGTGAGATCGTGTGTATTAATTTATTAAGTAAATCTGTATCACGGTCTCCTCCAAATCTGCCTTTTAAAGCTTGAAAATCATAAAATTCTATCATTATCTTTATTTGATCACGAATGAGAGCAGGACTTAACACGCATGCTATTAGCGTTGCATATACGTGACACCCATAGTTTCTACCTAATCCCGGCCTTACAAACATACTATGCGTGTTTTTATCACTTTAGAGTAGTTTTGAGTGCTTCAGATCATGCTGTAAATTGACTTATTACTGTGAAAGCAAGTAGGTAAGTGTAGGGTGCTTTTGATCTAAGGTCCCTTACAATTCTGCAGTTTTTGGGCAGCAGCTAAATCGGCCATTAGGGTAGTGGAAGCTTTTGTGTCATGACAGAATATCAAAATATCGGGACTGAGTTAGCACATTTTTTTCCCATACACCCCGGTAGTAAAAATTTTAACCAGCGTATGCTCAGAAGCAAACGTTAAATGGAGAAATGTTGAAGGCAAGGAAGATGAGGCTCATCATCATAAAACCATGGTGGCTGTTGAGGTTGAACTTCATTTCCCATGCTTGTGATCTCTAACAAGATGGAACGCATTGACACTAGCCCCCTTTTATTGATGTTTGAAAGTACGGGTGCTAGGTAGGGTAGAGTCATGTCATTGGTACCAGACCTAAAAGCAACCAAATCATGGGTAGGCTGTTATGACAGCCGTGACCGTAGAAGTTTAATGAATGCATTGGATGATAGATAAGGAGTTTATCAGTCTCAGCATAAATTTTCAAAGCGGATTTGCACCAAAGTGTGGAATGTCCAAAGACTTTTTCGGCGTGTAATGCGGATGTGAATGTGGACGACATGTGAATGGTAAGTGGAAAGTTGCCTTTTTAAGAATACACATCCTGTCGTATAAGTAACTTTTCCTGATAACACAATTCAGACATTCGAGCCAGAAAGAGGCCCCGGAGACCAGGAGCGTAGGTGGCAGGGGAAGAGCTCCATGTCTTCACCATGGAGATCGTATCGAAGGAAACTGAAGGGGCACAAGAGACCGAATATCCAACTAAAAGCTATCTCTTGGGTATGTTATCCTCATGATACAATATTAAACACCGGCCTTTATTAAATGACTCTACCTTGGGATCAGTGCTCTTACGTTTACCGATGGACGTACGAGATGGCTAGCAAATAGGACGAAACTCCAGATCCAGTGGAATCGCCAAGAGGGAGCAGTGACGTTACGGTCAAATACCTCCGTTGCACGCAAATTCGATTACTGACATGGATGTCTTGTGGGTGTTTTCCTTACTGCACCAACTGCTTTGTGGTGGCCGAGGTGGGAGGTTGACCAAGGAGAGCGCCGAGGAGGATGTTAAAAAGAGAGGGAGCTAGTTGATGCTTTGGTTGCTTGTTTACCTCTGTTATTTTATAACTCCTCTGGGCGGCATTGGTCTCCGCGTCATGCCAGCAGCCTCCTAGCCCTTCTGCACGTCGACAGTGCATTTATGCCCTAGCGTTGTGGCTTCTTCCATCTTCAAAGAGGACTCGGGGCGATGATTTAATACAAAGATGGTAGAATTAATTTCCATTCACTTTGCCTTACAGTTGAATTAAGTAGCATCTACCTTTTCCTTCAAAAAATGAGAATATAATAATAAATCTTAGGGACAGAATGAGTGGAGATTTGCAGATTATGAATGTATTCATAGAACAGAAAAAGTGAAGTAGTTGTTAGTAGCTAAAATTTGGTATCAAGCAACGGGCTCCGATCAGCACTGCCATCAGCGTCTGTGGACTGGCACGGCAGCCATCGTGCCATCACGATAAATGCTGCTGTTGCAAATCTAAACACACAAGTAAACTAATCAAACACACGGAACGAGAAGATCAAGAAAGTCTTGGATGCAATTATTAAAATCCTTTGCAAAACATCATGGGACTTTTTGGTGGCACCCGATAGAACGGGAGCAATGGCGCCTATCCCGGGCTATTCCAGTCCAATCCAGACACCGCTAATTAGGGTGACACGCATGTCAATTTGTGTGATGATGATTGATGTGCATTGTGGCTGAAGGCGTGAAAATCGCCGGTGCCAATCCGTACAGAAGATTTCAAGCACGACACGGTTATATGATGGGTCGCTTAGTCGAAGAAAGGCATTTCGATGAAGTTAATGTCCCAAAGACGGTCGTAAACCTGCCACTTAAGATTGTGGCGACTGTAGCTTTCACCCTCTACCCCCAACGCGTTAGTCATTCCTGCCAATGCATGACCTTGGACATCTGATAGACACCACCTGCCGCGTCATGTCGATTTTTATATCCCTTGGTGCCGTCATCAGTAGTGCATATTACAGTTGATGTACTCATACGTCTATGAAAGAAACGACAAGGATTGGATACAAGGAAGGTTCTATTTATTTGAGACAGAGCACAAGCTCATACTCATATTGCAACATCCCGGCTGGGAGGAACTTCCACATTCATCTTTCCCTCTGGACTTAGCTACAGGTCCTTTCAGCTCCTTGAGAACCGTAAAAGAGCATTCTAGAGAACAGCGTTTCAGTAATGAGGAAAAGTGGAGCAGGCTTCTAATTATTCCCATACGGAAGTTCTCCAAGTATAAAGGTGACAAATTTTTTACGCCTGGAAGCTAGCCCAAAAGTCCTGCTTTGGTTTGAACGTTGTTTCTAGCATTCAGAAATAAATTAGCAAAGTTTACTAAATATCTCTCCACTGGACACGCATGTCATATGGAGGCAGGCAAAAAAGGCACTCTAGATGGTCTGGCGATTACAAAGTGTGACACTGCCTCTCAGGTTGGTCAGCTAATCTGATTCTTGCTGGTTCGCATGATTGACAGATGTCACAGTTGCTGTAGCAGAAGTAGCAACTGTGTTGTGGTGATGGTGGTAGCTGTCGGTAGTGCGCACCCACGCGCGTGGTAACTGATATCGCGCCACGTCCGCACGATGTTAATGGACCGCTGGTGTGAATTGAGATGCGGAGCGGAGATTACCCCGCGAACTATTCCCACTGGCGACATCTTAAATATCCTATCTCTTGCTCTCTCCCACTATACATTACCTGTGTGCCTGTGTGTGCGTGTGATGCATGTCAGCGGAATGCATTAACACAGAAGCGCGACCAGATTGCGCTTACGATAGACCTGTCCCTCTCTTTGTGCGCCTCTCTCTCCTACCCCATCCTTCCTCGCTCCGCCTCCCTTTCACGAAAATACAAGATGGCTCATTAATGAGAGGACGGCATTATGGTTGCTGTTGCTAGTGTTGTTAATATTATCAGCACTAACAGTAACGAGATAATAGTCGGCACTCATTGGCCATTAATACTCCTGCTATCTCCTCCCCTCCTACATGCTCTCGCTCTTTGATGCTGCCTCTCTTACCTTTTCTAGGCTATTCAACTATTCTTCACCCTGTCCCAGTTGTAAACACAGGCATTGAGAATAAATGGATAGGTCAATGAATAGAAATTGACAATCAGTCGCCTCTGCTGTGCAAAATGAAATTGAGAAGTTAATATCATGAATTTGGATGGTGGTGCAGTATAATGGTGTTTGATCGTATTTCCAGTCTCCCATGGCTGCGAATAGGAGCCACCGTTAGCGTGCATGTCATCAGTGTCAAGTATACGTAACACCAAGACTTTTCCAAGCTACACACTTTCTTGTTCGAGTTTGGATAACTTAAACTGTCCGAAATCTTGTCTCGCAGAGTTCTCATACTCGGGAGTTACTCGCAGTTCCGTCAATTGTGGTAGCAGTGCAAATGTTGCTGGTATATAAAAGTGATAAAACGCAGGTCAGAAGTTCGTGAGAAACTTTAAATAGACTTTAAAGGGTGTAACGAGGTGAAGTATTAGGGAAAGCCAAACCATAACTGTATGTTCATGGCTCGTGTGAGGCTTCATTTCCTAATGGGATGAATCACTGCTAATAATGTGGTTAACAGCCACAAAATCAACTAAATACAAACAAAACAAACCGCAACTTTTGGCAGCAAGCACCCCCAATTTTTGTAAAAAGCGCATTTCAAATCACTAGGTTCGAATTTTTATCAGGGTGTGAAGTAAAGCTGACCGGTTTAACTAAACTTCTAAACAAGAGGTTTGTACTTACCAGAACTTTATATTTACTCTTTGGTTCTTACTTTCTTTTCCTTAAATATCCTCATAAAAAAATTAACATAGACTTTCCTCAAAACGCCACATTTGGTGTAAAAATGAATCTATTGCAACTCCACTCCATTTGTTAACACTTTTAAAGTCTAACAAATGGGCTGATTGAGTAAACATTCAGCGTATTATCCTAAGCCTTTTTGAAAATTAGGTACTAAAATGAAATGAGGTGTTTAGGTCTCAGCATATTGTGGAGAACTGATCAAGAAATTTCCTTGAAAAGATTGATGCAAGCTTGGGTGGCCACTTTGCATTTGAATCTGTTAAGGTATCATAAATTCTACATTATGAAAAAAACTAAAGAATATTTCTCAAGGAATTAGCTTCTTTTTAAGCAACACTTTCTACTGTTTTTTTTTTCAAATCATGCTTATTTTTTGGATTCCTTTTCCTCTTTAAGCATAGTTTTCTATTTCCTGTTTTAAAAGGTGGTCCTAATTTGGATAATCAAATCTTTGTTTCTCTCATCTTAATGTACCTCTGGAGATAATTTCAGATCGCATTGTGGAAGTAAGAACCACTTTCGAGCTGCTGAAGTTATTTAAACTGTTGCTCTTTGTTTCAAAAATCTTTATCCAAAGGAACAAAAGGTGGGATTCCAATTGCCAATTTTGTATTTAACGAAGTATCTGATTTACTTTGATTTTATAGCAATGATTAGTAGAAGTGGTACTTATTGACAAGCATCTTACAAACAATGGAAAATCATCTTGTTAAAACATTAGGAAAATATTGCATGGGCTCATTCAATGTAGGACTTCCCCCTGGCAGATCAAAATGAGTCAAAGCCTATCAATGAAATATAATTTTTAGTGATTTTTTAATGTGGTTCTAGTAGGACAGACTTCTACCGCAAATAAGTAATTATGATTTTATAAATAGGAAACAATTTTGAAAAACGGATCAGGATTTGAAATTACTAAACCATATAGCTAAAGTTTGCAATGGAATAACACAAATCTTTATCAGCAAATCAAACAGTTTCCCTACTAATTTTTGATCAGAATTTAGGTTTCTTTGCAGTGATTTATTTGTTGCATGAATGGCTAGGTTTATTATCAATCTAGTTAATCATTGGGTGACTACTAAACTGTTCATGAATTTCCATTAACTGTCTCCTGATCAACTTCAAAAGGAATTAATTTTCATTAACAGGGGAAAGCCTCTTTCTTATTTTCGAGGTCACAGGGAAAGCGTGGTGTAGTAATACAAGTAAAAACTTGTCTCTACAAGGCAACCAATTGACAGCCTGGCTGAAAGCCATCAGTGTATGCGGATCGCAGCTAATATTCGTTTTACAGTAGTTAAGGCTTATTTCATCCAACTCAGAATGTGGAATTCTTCAAAGTAAGTTATCCCTAGCCAGAGCATGGAATGTCAAAAGGTGTAAGGTTCAGAACTAATTACTTTTTACTGGGTAATTTAACCAACAAAAGATTAATCATCACCTATTTATTTAATTGATTATTTATTTCTAAAAAGCAGTACTGTTGCATGTTTGTGAAAGACTAGGCGCGTCAGTGCATTAATTTAAGAAAAAGTTTACCAGAATGCTAGTAGGACTACCCACACCTACAAATACACATTTGAAGAAAGTGTGTTCCGTCCGCAACTTCAAATACTTCCTCTGTTTTGAAGGTCATAAATGCAACATGGCAACTGATACATGATTTGAATAAAATTTATAGACTAGTAAAAAAAGAACCTAACACTCTTTTTACCATTAACAAAGAATGTTTTCAAAAAATTCAGAAATCACTAATTACGAATTATTATCTCGAAAATTGACTTTTTCCAGGTATTCGAGTTAGCGACTCCCGCGAGCCCTCATATTACCGTCTTGATTAAGCCGTAAGAGGTCACATTTCTACCAGTAGAGTAAGTACTTAATGTGCGCTGCTCCGACTATTTTTTTAACTCTGCTTTTGGTCTCGCAGGCCCTAAGGCTCTGCTTTTGTACTTCCGCTTAAAGCACTTTGCTGAGTTACATCTACCTTGAGTACTGAGCTAGAAGTGTAACCATGGAGTATGCTGGACGAAGTTACACCTACCAGTTATTTCGTTCTGTACACTAAAGCATCGGAAGTGGTCACTACGGGAAGCAGGCTGGCTATGTGTTTGTGCATATCCGCCTACCTACCTGCATCGGATTAATTGCGCTGGTGATAAGCGTCCACGGTGGGTGAGTGGAGGGGTGGCGGTAAGGGAGGAGGGGGGAGGCGGCAGACTTCATTGGAAGGGCTCTCTTCAAATGTCGCCGCGATTAGAGGCTGGATAAACTATGTGAACTGGCGCCAAACCATTTCGACTCAAAATCCCCTTGATACTACTGCTGCATCAACTCATTTATTCGTTTCATTATCTACTCATAAATGAATACCAACAGTTGGCAGCATATAGGTGTGCTCGACCACCTCTCTCGCCCGGAACCCTTTGACTAACCATGGCCTAAGTAGAGGTTGGAAGATCTCTAGAAATAGTGGATACCTTAGGGCCAAGGTTTCAAACAGAAATCATCCTTTACTTTGAGATATTATTTTAAAAACTTATTAACAAAAGTATTAAACTATTAATATTTTTATAGACTACGAAAATAATGCCCTCAAGCCGCTGATAAGCTGAGCGCCATTGCTGGATTGGAAAAGGGGGGAATTGGAGGGAGGATAATTTCATTTCGAATGCCGCCGCTCTGTGATCGGAGTTGGGATAAGCGACGGTCACTGGCGCCATAGGGTAGGCTCCAACACCCCCTGCCTCTCTTCCCCCGTTATCCACTCACTCCAGCGACCGCCTCCAGCGTCAACGTTTTATCTGCCCGTCGAGACTCGATCTTTGCACGCGTGCATCCGCGCGTGTGCGCAGTGCGTGCGCACGCAGTGCAGCAGCCAATAGGGTACGAGTGTGGAGTTGGCTGCTGCGGCGTTATCATCGCAATGGCGCCATTCGACTACTGAAGAAGGGAATTTCGTCGCCACCTTTCCTTCTGTTCACCGAAGTGAGGTAGAGAGATGGGGGCGAGAGCGAGGTAGTCATCAAGGGGACTGGGCGAATGCCAGATCAAATTAAGCCTGACACACACCGTGGATGAATCCCTCTCTCTCCTTTTTGATACGCGCGTACAGGAGGGCTCCCGAAGGCTCCACCGCGGGTGATTTTATCGCGACTAGCTTGGAGTCTACACTGGTATGAATAAATGACTCAAAAGTTGAGAAGGATTTACGTGGTTCGAAGAGATTATTCACTTCTCAATAGGCAGCGATTGTCCTGATTTTCAGCTTGGTTATCGTGAAGCCAAGGGGCTGAGGACATAATTAAACCAACAAAGTGCAGAATGTACAGCCTAAATATGCCCCAATGTGCCATGAAGACAAATGACAAAACTTGACTTCTTACACTTTGAAAGAAAAATATTCACATAGAAGTCGCTAATCTGATTCCGCTCCACTTTTACCTAGCATGAAAACCTGTGTTGGATACATACAGAACTATCTGTCTTGCTGAACTGCAGCTGAACTGAAGTGATTCGAATATAGTCGTAATAATGGTTGAATTTTTGCAGAGGAGTACGGAAAATGACACGGATTTGTCGGGAATTAAGTGGTTGGTAGCTTACTGTACATAACATACGGAGACATCGTAATCATAGCATGTATTTTTTACTGATTTAGTCCTTAAAATCGGGCAAATAAGCTCATTACTTCTGCACAAAGAGGGTGATGATGCTTTTGAGATAGCTTCCGATACTTAGGTGATGCTCCATTCTTTCCACGTTCTTCAGAATGTCTTCACTGTATAAATCCACAGCTTGCCCTCATTTGACCACCAGCGGAAGTTAGTGAGTCTGATGAACTATGCCCAGACGTAATAGCCCAGTACTGAATTACCAGTGCTTATAATCTCAGATAGTCAAGTCCATCGTGGGTTGACGCACTCGCTATTGAAGCTTCGGGGGAAGACCAGCTGCCTCGTTCCAAGCACTTTACTACTCTAATCAAGCAGCAAAACTTACACAACCAAAGTGACAAATTGATCTGCTACTTAAAATTAAAAAACGTATTTATTCTTAATCACTAACACACAGCATCCATTATGCTATTTCGAACTTTGGTAAACTGAAAAAGAAAGCGTGTCACATATATGCGACGTTAGTGATGAACGCATAAGTGAATTGCAAAGGTGAAAATGTTGTTTTAGAATACAGTCAGGTCAACTCCCATTTCTCCTAACAACCATAATCTCCCACGCACATCGATAATAAAATCAGTGTGCAGGAGTTTGCTAGCCCGTTTGAGTACCTGACGTCCAGCTTAGTCATCTTCCCGGTACGTCTAATTAAGGGAAGCATCTGTTACAATTTAGATGACTTCCAGATACTGTAATTACATTCTGATGTTATCCATTTTTATTTTATAACGAGAGGGAGCGTGTGAGAGAGAGAGAGAAAGTGATGGGATACATGGAATGCTGCGCCTCGAGTGTGGTCCACCCAGAGATAGATTTTGAAATGAAACACTCGAGGCGGTATCATCCTCTTCCCTCAAGTTATCCATGAAAACAACTATCGTACCAGCTTTAAGGAACTATTTAATAAACTTATGTTTAGAATTAATAAAAAAAATTCTTACGTTAATAATTACAGTTGAAGTTAGTCAAGTCTTCGGATTTTCAATGTGAAGACCTTTAAAATGTGGTGCCAAAACCCGAAGACTTCACCACGTAATAAACTTACATAGTGAAGAGAACAGTGGAAGGGCATATATGAAAGGGACAGCAGTCTGAATTTAACCAGCACGCTTACTATTAGCGTCACACATATGTCACCCTAGTCCGGAGTCACACATGTGTGACAAGTGCTCTCGCATCGTGGTAATTGGTTACACTAAATCACATATCGGAAGCAGACTGACAGAGTTTGAGGCACAAAAAAATAGGTGTAGGTTGTTCCTGACCTGAGTTTTTGTGGACTGTGATTCAAAAATGAAAAAAAAGAACTCATGGACTGTGACAATGAAGCATCCCCCAAGACGTGCCTAAAGGGTCTAATGCAAGAGAATTGAATGTGTTCAAGCCATTTCTGGGCCTACAGTAAAGGTAGCCTCTATAGCTTTAAATAGGTTCAACCCGAGCATTGTAATTTTTATTCAGCGACTTTGAATGAGATAGACAAATGTTCTCTAGGCGGCAAAGGAGGTCAAGTTTCGTAGTTGAGACAAGTTTTTAGGCAAGATACTGCGAAATCCTAGATGCTAGTAACTTTGCTGCACTATAAACACGACCTGCACTTTGAGAATTGCGGTATTTAAACAACCCTACAGACTTGAGACGGAAATAGCTGCTGCAAAGCAAATCTGTAAACCAAAGTGGAGTATCTGGTGAACCATAGTAGCCTAGGATAGAATATGTATTTCCGAGAAGCTGGAGAGGGAATTCTGCAACTAACTACTACATTAGCATTCCTTTATTCCCGACTTTCTCACCACTTTGATGCACCCTCATCAAATGATAATAACAATACCCTAGCACTGCAAGAGTGGATAGTTTATTAATTTGTCGAAATTGCAAAATCCCGCACAACGCCACCCACTTTTTCCTACTAACTAGGTCAGAACCAGAGAGGACGGAAATGCGTGTGCGTGTGTGTGGGTGGACGAGATGGTAAGATTGTGCACCAAGACAATGGGAAACAATGCCCGGGCAGAGAGGAGAGAGGGAGGGAAACGCGAGAGATCTAAAGTGTGCGATAAAGCCTTGCCATTGTTAGGGTTGCCATGGTTGAGCTGTAGTATGAAACAGGGCAATGGTGTTGTTGCTCCTTTTTGTAGGTTTTGCCTTGTCAAAGAGAAGGCATCTAATTCCACTTCTACCTCCATCTGGGACTGGTCCATCACGGCAAGGCGTGGTCATTCTCGAATGACTTATTTCTTCTCCTAACTTTTTCCAAACACCTAATTATTTAATGCAAGCTAAGAAAATCCCAAAAATAACAATCCGGAATAACGCACGATCTTACCTGAAAACTTCTAAAAGAGTCAAAAAACCTAAGCTGATATTTTTGACGATTCCTGAACTCACAAAATGAATTTATTGTATATCCACACTGAAAGAATTAGTGGCCATTAAGGTTAAAACCAATAAGGAGACGATAATACTGATTAAATTAAAAAGTTTTGGACCTTAATTCATTATGATACTTTTTGGAAGATGTCTCATGATAACTCGCTATTACACGCGACGCCCGTTCCTTGAAGGAATCAGCTAATTGGTAACCAAATGTGGGCTTTCATTCAACATTAAAAACGAGATTCAGGTGAAAGCAAACAAATTCTTCTTGGCTATGTACCTACCACTAAGTACTGTTGCTGGGCTTACTCTCGGTCATGCGTTTTTCAACTGTATGCGGTTTCATGTGGTCCATTTGAGCGGCTTCACACCTGTCAGAAGAACAAGCAAACGAAAAAGAAGACATCTGGGTAGTGGCTAATCGTTTCTAACCGTAGTAACTAAGCCATAACGACAGGAGACGGGTGAGGTGAAAAATTTGATGAGGAAAGGAGAGAGAGAGTTCGCTAGAGAAAGATGTCAAGGGCAAAAGAGGAGGAATGGAAAATTTTCCGGTTAAATGCGCAGATTGATATGATCCTGCTTTTCTGCTTACGGACAAGAGAAGAAGAGAGATCCAGGGTGGCCGAGGCAGAAGAAGAGGTGGAGGAGAAAGGGAGAGAGTTGCGCTGCTGATCCCAGCTGATCGACAAGTCTGTCAAAAGACAGGATAGGGGGGAAAACGAGGCGAGTGGAGAGTTGGATGGCTGGTGGGTGGATGGATGGTTGGGTGGGTTAAACGCAAAAAAAAAACGGCAGAACGCAAGATACAGGCTGAATGATAAGGAAGAACACACATACAGAGAGACAGAGTGAGAGACTGAGAGAGGGGCCACGATGAGTGGGGGCGGTGGGGGGTAAGAGATGGACAGGCTGTGATAGGGACCACGACAACGTCTAGTATGTTCGCAATAAAGACCTCTGAGCAAGAAAGAGAAATAGACGGGGAGAGAGAGACAGAACGGACTGACAGCATCGCTTATCGTGTTTCCTTATCTCCCTTCCTCCTCTACTTTCCTTGTGTTTGTGCTTATACACACACGAACACACGCACGCACGTTTTGACTTTCCTGATTTATTCTTATTGTCGTTATTGCTGGCGTCGTCACTCTCGACGAACATAGAATTTACCGTTTCACATTCAAAGGTTTCGTCTGAAAATTATACTTGGTCATGCAGTGTTAGCGCTGTAAATAAGATAGCCGTCAGTAGTATGCTGATTAAGAAGGTCATCCCCAATAAGAAAGGCTGCTTCAAGATATCCAAATATTTTACAATAGCAACATATGGGATTACTAGTACCTAATCTATAATTAATCGGAATATTTCTAAAACGAATATACTTGCAGAATCTTCAAAAACTGAGGAATTTACAAAATTTGGGAAAAAAGTAGCCCAATCTGTTCACTAAGAACGTGTAGCTCACGTAATCAAAAAGGATCGTTCACCCACGTAAACTTCTGCTCACAAGCCGTTTGGATGCTTGGTTCGTAACTTTTGGTAATGAAATATTTTTCCAAAGGAATGGATCAAACATCTTGTCCTGCATTAAGAGTGGCATTCCATTATAACGTCCTGAGTAATTCCTGCTACCAAAATAAGACATTTTAATGTGAGAGATTGTTCGCTGTTAGTATATGCAAGGAATGTGAGCCTATCGATATGACCAGACTGCCATACTGCAAAGGAGATAAGTCCGCCACCGAAGAGCAGCAACCTAAAATATACAACACAGTCCCTGGAAATGTGTCCACACACATAACTATGAGTCCGTAAAGTGGTAAAAAAAGGTGAACACTTAACTTGTTTGTTCTGTTCTCGGTTTTGGGAATGGGCCGCTTAGGATTTCGCCATTGTACTTCAGTCGGGCGACCTGGCCTCCGGGCCATGCGAGGACCTGTCAAGCCCTTCTGCGGATCGGGAGTCGACACTCTGCCAGAAAGCTATGTCGTCTTTTATTTTTAAGAAAGCCTCAGAAGGCTAAAATAGGTGACAAAATTCAACATAAATGCTTCAACACGCATCACATTTTCCATTTGAATTGTAATACTTATGTTGTTTTAATGTGCCTTTCAGGGAGGAGGCAAGCAGAAAATTCGAACCTGGTAACTGGATCGCCCTCTCCCTTACCTAGTGACTGCGGCTCCCCTCCTTCTTGAATATTGTATTTTCCCTATACATCTTGTCGTCTTTAATAAAGATGTCCAAAGTAAACCAATCGGGCTTGTCTAGGAACGCTAGGAATCGGGAAGCGGAGACCGAGGAGTCCCGCTCCACAGAATCCTAACTGCATACAATTTACCACTAGTATTTGAAGAAAAAGAGGATGTAAAATGTTGCTGAGGCTTGCAAACAGGCCTTAAATGTAGTACTGGGAAGCTGAGGAGAACAATTACAAGGGCAAAAATGATAACACTTGTTAGTTCCTATTTAAATATTCATTAGAATTAATTCCTGTTATTTTTACTCTTTGCAGTGCTAAAGTTTCAATTAGTACTGTTTTTAAATATTTTTTAAGAAAACTGGCATTTCAGAAAAAAATTATAATATTAAGTTAGTGTTTAAGTTGGCCCCTCCTGGCGCGGCTAGTATGGTCGCAGTTGCAAAAATTTATTACTTGGGTGCATGTCTGAACAGTACTCACCGGGAGAAGCCACACTTGCTGCTGAGGCCACAGATTATTACAGCCGCTCTCAGCTTGGGTCGTGCTTTAGTCATATGAAAAAGCTGCATTCAATGAGACCTGCCGACCCCAAGGTTCTTTCATGAAATATTACGCTTTCTAGACAGCATTTCCCGACATTTTACACAATTTGTGCCTTTAACGAATTTTAGGTTCTGGCAAACATGGCTCTCATTGAATTTATCCACCAGAACAATATGACTTGTTCAGATGAATACCTATCACAACTTCGAAAGGCTGCTATCCTTGCTTGTTCGCCCATTTTTGTGACCGGTGACTCTGACATCCATGCTGCTCTGAGGCCTGTTAGTCCCACAGCTGAACAGTCCATCATCTCTATACACTACAATTATGCTCTTGTTCTGTTCTATCAAAGGCAGTATGTGCGGTCAGAACGCATGATTGCTGGTCTACTCGGCATAGCAACGGCAGACGCCTCCCCCGCTTCTATTGAATTTCCCTTGGGTGCAGGAGCGCTGCTTTCTCAGAAATGTTTTCTTCTTTGGATGGACCTGTGCCTTTGCCTTCAAAAACCACAAAGAGTCTTTGAATTTGCGTGTAAGCTAATCCTTCCCGTGCGTTAAACTATACAGTCGTTAAGCTATGCTCTTGCATATTTATATGAAACTATATATGTGCCTGGAAGGCAGTGTTTTTGCCTCAGTTTGCCGCACTTTCGTTTAGCATACTGGCTACAACAGCTGAATTCAAGCGGTGAAGGTGTCGGGAATCCGGTGAAGGTAGAAGTGATAGAAATGCTTAGAGAGATTGCTCGTCCGTTGCGCGTTTTTCGTCTCCGGGCCTGCCTACTAACTGGACGGATCAGGATTGCTCAGGAAGAGGCTAGTCAGCTCTCCCAGTCAAGCAATACTTCTGATGACAAAAGCTGGGACACTTCTAAAAGTCTTGAGTATGCTCGTGCTCAGCTCTCGTATTTGCAAGTACGTAGGTTTCTTAGAATGCTTTGAAATTTGATGCATGATTTCGCGAGTTTACGTGCTGCAGATTTGCTTTTTAAGGAAATTATATGCCTTTCCAAGTGGATACTTGTTAATGCTTTTTTTATTCAGCTTCTCGTGCCTAGGCTATTGGTAGTAGTTGAGTTACCTATGAAGACATTAAGGTACACGAGTTTCGCAATAACTTTGTTATAACCACGCAAAGAGAAGAGAAGGCTGGTAGAATAAGTAGAATGAATGGAGCTCTGCGGCTGATTGAAAAGGTCCGTATAATGACTGTCTCAATTAAGAGCAGCTGAAAATGTGGTGATCGGAATGTGCTTTGAATTTCTGTCAAATACTTGTCGAATTTTAAGTAACACTATAGTGTCCTCAAAATATTTGCCAGAATATCATGCAACGCCTCAAAAACTGTGTAAATAGTAATTCAAAAAACACTTTCAATGTTTGGAAATGCGCTTTATCAGGGTCATTCGTCTTATAAATTCTCTTTAACAATATTCGCCGGAAATGCCTCAACTGCGGAACTTTTGATATTTTCAGACAAATTCACGAAATAAATTTGCCTCGTGATTGATCAACTATTTAGTCGCTCTGAAAATGTTGAAATTTGTAAGGCATGTTTTAAAGCTCCTTCCCTGAAAATTTTTGAAAGGAGCCAGATGGTAAGGTAGTGTAACATGGACTCTTCAAAAAGAATTTTGTCTTTTTTTTTATCAGTCACGCGTCGCATTTGCAAATTTGCCGGTTGATTTATGCCATACGTCTAGGAGGGCTGAGATGCTAACACCTTTAGCCCTACCAAACTATCGCTTTCGATTCAATCTCCCTTTTCTAGCAGGCAGAACGATCCCGGAGGTCTAATCAGGGTTAGTTGTTGTAGTATTTTTGATAAATTTAGCAAAACGCCGCTTGTCGGAAGGGCAAACTATAGAATAGTGCAGCTTAAAAGTTTAAGGAAACCAAGGCATTACTAGAGAACGCCTGTCATTACATAAGGGGAGTAGTTTAATTTGGGTAAACAAATTTATGGGTAACTACACAAAGTGCACCCTTTGAGATGTGACATCTGTCCTTTTCTTCTAAAAGGCGGAATCTGGTCACAGTTCTTGATCCTGCTTGTAGCAAGATCACACCAAGACCGTCAAGCGTCTGAACACACTCCTTCCTTCTGAATCCACCTCATCGCCAACCTCTGTTGAATGGGAATCCTCTCTGGTGTGGAACAATCTCTCCCTCACCTACTTTCGCGCCGGCCACCTCGGCCTGGCAATGCTGGAGGCGCGCGCTGCTCTTCGACGTACCAAAAGCCTGGCAGACGAAGCTACTACGTCAGCGACCGAGGTCAGGCGATTGGTCAACCGCACGCCCCTGCACCAGTTGAGTGCGAGTCGGCACTACGAGTTGCTTTACAACACGGGTGTCCAACTCCTCCTTGGGCAGAAACATCCCGAGACTGCTTTCAATGCTCTCCTCACTGTGGTCAAAGCGTATCCGCGCAATCCACGTCTTTGGCTTCGTCTTGCTGAGTGCTGTGTCAAGGTGCATAGGTAGGCTCTTGTTCTGCGTATTGGGACAAAATGGTGCAAAAATTGGTTTGTTTGAATCTGCTCTGATGAAATCAGGCTCGGTACTTGTTTGTACCGTAACACTTGTTTAGGCATGCTACAGTTTTGAGCAATTGTGTAAGGGTCAAAGGGTTTAAAAAATAGTCTAAGGTAGCGTTGTCACTGTTTCCTTTTCACTTTGTAATGTGAATCACGACAGCAATTTTCATACAGTTTTCATTGTATCTCCGCATAGTTTCTTGGTTAAACAAATGTCTGTCCAAGTATGGTTAGAACTTTCATTTAATACTATTTTCATGACATAATTGGCACTTGAATGTCACTTTTCCGTAAATGACTTGGTAACTATTCCGTATGGTGAGAAGAATTTTTTAAAGTCACGAACTGAACAAAGAGAGACCAGGATTAACTAGAGCTGTACAATGCTCTTTCAGAGGAGAGCCTCATATGAATCTTGTTTTGGCGGCATGAATGTCGTTGTAAGGCATGTAAAATTCAGCTAGAATTTAGGAGTGGCTGTTTATGTCTTTGCTTTCGTCGATTTATTTCGTACACTACGAGTTTCTTTATACATAGGCTTTTGGTATTAAAATATCTGTACATCTAGGCAAAAGTGAAGCACTGCCAAAGATAACATACCTGAAAACCCAGCACTTTCAACCCTTCCTGTTGTTGTATACTACGACCTCCTTCTACTCGCTCAGCATATCCACGAGTAATGTTCTTTAAGCTTTTGTTACCAATTGTCCCTCTTAGAAGCGATTTAGGGCTCTTTTTGTAGATTAGCAATGAAGCGGTGTAATCAGGGAGAGAAGTCATTTTAAAGTATTCGAAAAGTTGATCAAATATCTTCACGACTCCTGCCTCAGTCATTCCTACCAGTTTCGAACCCACTTTCTGCTTCTCTTTTTTGCAACCTGCAAACGTTGCACGATGGGTCTGAAAGTAATGAGACCACGTCGAATTACTTGCAGGCAAATAAATTGACAGTATCAGTATGGACCTTTCCTTTGCCCGCGTGCTCGCTGATGCATAAGCAACGCGAATGTCCGCTGATACACCTTGCTTGTTTGTGTCTGAAGGACTTGTTAACCTCTTTAGCCAATGAGAAAGCACGTGGGTATCAGTGTTTGCATATCTCCCCTATCAACTGCTTGAGCGAGAAGTCCCTTTCTGGGAGGTTTGAACTCCGATAACAATGGACAATAGTGAGATGGAAGTCCTGCGCAGATAGTTTGGACGCAGCTACTTTTCTATCAGTATTACGCCATTTGCAATAGTACCTAGGTAGACAGAGCATAAATTCTGTATTTTGCGTCCTTTGTTAGCACCTCGTTAATTGGGTGAAAGATGAATGAGTTCTCTTGAAAAATGAATGAAAGTGAGTTGTTTGAACAAAGTTAGAAGAATATAATCTACTCAACGAGTTTTTGGCTTCTTGAGATCTGGTAATGGGATTATGGTGAGCTGATACATGCCGCACCAGGCTGGAGGGCACTACAAGGGCTGAGATTGATTCAGGCGATGGGTGATGACCGCCTGTTTAACAGTTGCTCAGTTAACACTGCTTGTGTCTTGAGAATTAGACGCGAACTCTGTCTGTAGCTGATTCTTTTATGCCTGGAGACGATGCATTTTGGGTGCCTTCTTCTCCGTCTTGCAGACCTGATAACCTCAATGATTGGAGCGCGGAGTCTCGAGCGTCTTGTCTGCTACGCGCGGTGGGCGAAGGTGCCGCTCGGAAACTGATTATTGGGGCTGATGTGGGACCCGTGAGTTTTTCCCCTCCTTGTTTTTCTTTTGAGAAAATCAGGTTAATTTGGTGCTAATTCAATTCCTCGTCTTGTTGTCCGTTTTTCGCATTCAGCTTGGATTTTTATTAAAAGGGATTTAATCTGGAAAATGAACATTTTTTACAGTACGGAATGAGCTAATTTATTAATTGGTACGGTTGACTTTAAAAGCGGACTTAACCGTTCGGAGAACAATCTAACTGACAGTAATCTAGCTTAAGCTTGCCATTTTTTTATGAAATAGGGTTTTTTCGTCACTATTTACTTGAATTACTGTTTTTCACTTCGGCCTTATTTGGTGGAAATATTCTCTTTATGTTGGTGCACCTTTCTCCATTTGGGAATATTTTATTCGAAAGTGCTATTGCTCTGAAGTGGTTGGATGGGACAGTTACACATGCTGCTGTGCTACATGGTCGATTGTGTTTATGCTAAAATTTTTTAAGCACAAAACGTATTGTAGCTGGATTCAATTCCTTCATTAAGTACAAACGTTTCTCCAAAATGCCCTTTTCATCTATATTCATCGTTTCTTGTTTTGAGGCGAGAAGCAGGATGAATACCGTGCAAATACTCCTCCTAGCTGCAATTTTTAGGCTAATCCTTTCCATCACGCAAGACGGTGTACTCTTGATTGAATAAGATCGTCATGATCTTTTAATCCATTCTCGAGACAGTTTAACAGTCTATCAAATGCAACAGCATTGCGGTAAAATGACCTCTTCGGTTTTATTATTATCACTTGCTTTCATCTGTTGCCGTCAGTCTTTTAATATTGAGTGGACTTAGCCTCACCAGCCACGTCCTTTTTCAACACAAGTAAATTCATCCAGTTTTGCTTCAGTAGCACTGCTTATGCAGGCAATAATTAGTGTTCATATCCGTTAGTAGTCTCAAGGAACCATACTTTCTCACCTGGCTTTCCTACTATCCCTATTCCTCCATAAGTTGCCTCCGTTCATCTCGTTGATTGGAGATTATCCTTCGGACTTTTGTTCCTCGAGAAAAACTGGGAATGAGTTTCATCGAACCTCCGATCATCGAGGCCATGCAATCTCATATGGCGTAACTAATCTTAATTCCTAAGGCTTCACATGCTGGATACATCCCTTTAAGCTCTCTATTTTATCAGTGGAAAGTCCTTATGAAGGCAATGAGGCGAATCTGGACGCTGCATACCCACTCGATGAATTGTGCCATCATTTGTACATTTTGCGTTTTGATAAGATAGAGTAAGTCCTTTTCTTTCGTCCCCGATACCTTCTACTTATTGAAGTCACTTGTCCGCTCAAGTTATACGCGTAATAAATATGAATCATTTTGATTCAGAATGGAAAACTTTGAAGTTTTCATCAATGTCTCTAGGGCTCCACATCCCCGCTAACCCTTCTTGTTACCTGTATTCTGCCATAATCAGCGTTTTTTGAATGTATTTATTTCAAAATAGCCCCAATATTTTCCATATCCTTACTATTAGGACCCCTAAAATGCCTTTCGCAGACCATTTTGCTGTTGCACTTTATGTTATCAAATTTGAGTCTTACATTTTGGGGACAGATTATAGCCCTTGTTAGTAATAGTGAAATTTTTCTGTATGTCCTATGCAAGAACGATGGGTTTCATCCTGATTGTGCTCATCGGAGTATATTGCAATATGTTGTTTGGTCAAAGTGGGTCCAAAGGACTTACCTTTGTAGCTTAATGCTACAATACTATTTACCAGCCGTCGTGTGCATTCACATTTGACGTTTATTACTTACATTTTCGTCAGCCGAAATCATCGTCAACTGGGTCGACATCAACGTCGGAGGCGAATCTGAGTCTGGAATTCGCTGTGCAGTGCCTTCGCAACGCCGCTTTCTTACTCCCTCGGCCACCGATAGATTTGGATACCTCCACCAGTCCCCCCGACCAACTGCCTGTTGATCGACTGCGCTCTGCTCTCCTCAAGTGGGCTGCTGAGCAGGCAAGACCCACTTTCCTCTGCTTTCGTGCTTAAATCGCTGCAAATGGGGGGATAGGAAGTTTATTAAGTTGAGACTTTTCATCTGAACCTAAAGTTTGCTCTCTTTTGCTTTATCAGAGGCCATTAATTTTGAAATAGATAAGCCCTCCTTCTTCCACCTTACCTCAATTTCTATTCCTTGTGCTAGGAACCTCAATGGTTCCTGGCATTTCGACTAGATAAAAGGAGTTTGAGCTCCAAGTCTGTGTCCCGATTTTTCCTTTTCGAAAAAGGTACCCCTAATGCTAGGTCATAAAAGGTGGGATTTGGAGTGGGATTTTCACTTGTTTTTACCCTCAAAGGATGCATCGCGATAATTGCCATAGCCACATGTGCTTGTACAACTAATGATAATGGGCGTGAATACTATTTTCTCTTTCCATTTTTAATGTAGTTACCGGAATCTAGAGGAATCAGTGAGTTAGGGCGTTTGTGTCCAGATTAAAAAGTTGGCTCTCTTCATTGACCCTTCCACTGGTTTGTCCACTGTTTCAGGGGTCATCAAGTGTGAAATAGGTGGGCCTTCTTCGCACTTCCTCACTTTTTCATGCGGTGACTGTGGGCTGGAGGGTTCAGGTATTTCACACAGATTCAAAAATTGATTACCCGCATTTCTTTTCCTCCTAATAAGCATTCCGTCTATATGGCTAGCACGTTTGAAATTGCGGGTAATAATAATGGATACTGTCATCGAGGTAATACCAATTGTGACAATTTTGAGTATCATTTTTACCTTATGTACCATTCTGATAAGTGAATACCGCAAATTTTTTACCTTGGCAGCATGCATCCGCCTTCTAACAGTGCAGTTCAGTAACGACTTGAGGAAGAAAAGGACTGCTCACTAGTTTATCTTTCTTGTTTCAGACAATTCTGGTGCCACCATCCAGTCAACCACTGAGCGGCATGGCTCTGCTGCAGGTGATCTCCGCAATTCTCGTGACCAGTGCCTATGTTGCGCTCTGCCTGGAGGATCCCGTAGAGGCTATCTACTATGCTGAACAGCTCCTCTCCGTTGGCCCTCCGTCCCCACGACCTGCCACCGGCACTACAGACAACGCCTTCATCTGGATCGGTCTCGTCGCTCCGCCTGCTCACCGCTACCTCGCAAAGATGTACCTAGCAGAGGCGCGAATCGCCATTGATCAGTGAGCCGCTAGAAACGTTTTGGGAACCGTGTTTTATGGGTGGGTACACCTCATATTCTGCCTTCTTCCTCCAGAGTCGCAGAGGCCAGTATGAGCCTGCTCTCCAAGGACTGTGTCACCTCGGTGGAGCGTACCCCCCCCCTCCCTGTGCACACTTTACGGTCCTACGCTTTCCTCCAACGCGAATGTGCCTGCCTCTCGCCTGCCTTTCTTCTGCCCCAGACACACTCACTTTGCGGTCTCCGTACCGATGCATCGGCAAGCTCTTCTACGAGCACGGGAGCAAAGAACTCCAACAGCGACCTGCAGCGCCTTATTCAACTACACAAGGAACAATGCGAAGTCGAGCCTATTCTCTGTCAGTCTATTAACCCCAAGAGTCCCGATTTTCCCTCTTTTGTGGATCAGGCTATTGGAGTGCTGTTGTACAATATGGCAGTGTGTTTTGCAGTGCGAGGCGATCTCCCTAGAGTGCGGCATCTACTGGAAAACGCTGCGCCCTCCCTCCTTGTTAACTTTCTTGACCCTAGCTCTCGAGCACCGGTTCGTCATGGGAGTGAGGAACATCAGCGTCTGCTCTACCCAACTGATGCAACGATGAGTGGTATATCGCGTCTACTAAACACGCACCACTTGCCTAGACAGTTTCTCCTGCTGTGGTTGTACCTAGAAATGCGGGAGGATAGGGCCTCGTCAGCAGTGCACTTTTTAAGAACACACATCGGTGACGTCGCGTTTGACAGCCACCTCACTGATATTTCGGCGAGGGAGCTGAGTGTTTGTGAGCGAGGAGCGGGTGGGGATAGCGTTTCGATCATGACGTTTGATGGTGGTGGTGGAATGGAGCGTCCGGAGATACCTACGGAGTCGTTGACGCGTCATATGTCAATGGTGGCGCCGTTGAAGCCTACCTCGTCATCTCGTTCAACGCCTTTGCAGATTCACGATCCACCACCACCGTCGTTGTCCAAGTCTTCAACGGCTCCGTGTTGGACAGATGCGGATTGGCCGCCGTTGCAGGAGTGGTAGTAGTAACTCTTCTTTAACAATGTTTGTTGCTAGCTATTATTTTTAATTTAATTACTTTCAGAGCGTGTCATGTTTGACGGTAAAGCCGGAGGGATATAGGGAACATTTATGTGGAATTTAATGGCGTGCGTCTTTGTACTTTTAGCTGTGGAAATGGAGGACTATATTACGAGCAATTAAGTGAAGCCGGGAATTTCCCGTCAAAACTGCAGATGTTGATGGGAATATAACGATTTCAAAGATATTCTTACAGTGGTTGAGGAATTCAGGAATGTTGTCGCATCTTTTGAGATGGTAATCTCAGGCGGTGTAGTAAAGGTAGAATTTGCTCATTATCGGGGATTTTAGTGGGTATTCAGGGTGGCTTCTTTGGCCATGCGAGGAATTTGGGTCACCTGAGGTAGGTGGAAGGCCGCCTCGTTCTACTGTTAGCCGAAGCGGGTTGGTCTCCAAGCCCCCTGAAAGGGAGGCGTCAGTGCAGTTCATGCGGGGGTGATTCGACTGGTTATTATACCCTTGAAAGCTTTGTAACATCGGGTTTGACGGTATGGGGTTTTAGTTACAAATCTGGAAAAATTGCGAAGTAGGAGAACTGAGTCGAAATATTTCATAAACTTAGGTAAGCAGATCATTCGAAAATAGGTTGTGTCCATTTCCGATAAATCTTATAGCGTTCTGATTTGTAATATATTTATCGGGAAAAACAAAGTATGCCGGTGAAGAAACGTTAGATTACCTAAAAATTGGGTATCATATCAATGGGATGAATAATGAGTTAAAGAGTCTGCGCTAGAATTACTGGATGGAAGCCGGGCATAGTTTTGGGACGCTCCGAAATTATTTCTAGTTCGTAGTTCATACTCAGGTAACCCGCCAAACCACTACCAAATTACACAATCAACCACGTCCTACAAACCCACTATATTTGTAAAGTTTTAATAAGAATTGAAAAATCACATATAATTCTTTGTTCGAAAAGTAAGGGAAAACATGCTTCACTAATCATTAATTATATTTGCACTTGTATCATGAAAACAATTATATTTGAGCAGTACTCAGCATCGTGACTACGCAAAAAGCGTAAAAGTACTTCTGCTTTTGCCAACCATCTATAATCACTTTTAAGGAAGCGAAGTTACTCGTCAATGTTTGTTTATACGTACTACTATCCAGACGCCGGCATCAGGTTTTCGTTGCTTCCAGGCCGTGACTAGGTTAGGGTGGTTTTCAATTAATTGGTCAATGTTGGTATTTGCTTAGATGTACTTTTGTTTTTCCACTGTACTCCAGAAATGCACCATTAAACATGCGCAAGCCGGTTTGCTACGCCTGTTTTTCGATATTGCCGTTTTTTGATCTAAAAGTGAAAGTGTATCGCGATTTCAATAAGCCCCTTCAACTGTCATTAGAATTCCGTATATTTTCCTTTTGCTTGCTTGGTTCTAACTTAAACTACTTCATTAGTGCTCACCCAGTATTTCAGAACCCACAAGATTCTGAGCTTGTTTGCACAATTATGAGCAACATCCACTACCTAAAACAACCAAATTTTTCTTGGTGCTTTCTACTCCACATTTGGACATTGTACTTTCTTCTTAGATGGCGCTTCGTTGTTTGCTTGAATTCTATCATTATCAGCTCAAGTCACTCTGTTTGATTTATTTTTTATACCCGTTAAGGAAGAATGTCTCTGGCCGATGAACTTCTAGCCGATTTGGATGACGCCGGGGACGTTGAAGATGAAGAGGACCCATTCACTTCTGCAAAGTTGGAATTAGTGGATGCTAGCGTTGTCGATAATGGTGATACTGAAATGGCAGATACGTCAACAACGAACGGTGTGCTTGTGCCAGAGAGCCTAGTGGGTCCACTGAAGCCCACACACCTCATTCATGCACCCATGATCAATGCACCCATCACTGCTTTTGCTAAACTGAGAAACAGTGAAAAGGTAGGTCAGTGTGTGCTCTATCTGTTCATATTCTTTACCCTTAAGCTAACTAATGTTATGAGCCAAATCGACAAATTTTCGAGACAGGAGAAGAGGGCGAAGATTGTTGGTCCTGTTGAGGCCGATCCCGAGTATAACTGCATTGTTGAGTCGAATAACCTTATTGTTGAAATCGATAATGAAATAGGTAAGTGCTCCTTTAGGGCTTTAGTGACGGCATGCTTTTAGATATCATTCATAAATACGCTCGAGATATTTATCAACATCGTTTTCCGGAACTGGAATCTTTGGTTCCTCAACCCATGGACTACCTAAAAGTGATATTAGTAAGTTGAACCCTTGCCTTATGTTTTTACTTTTAGTAAATCTTGTTATTCACATCACTTCCTAAAGCCTTCAGTGGGTTTTCTGTTCAGTGGTTCGTCTATTTTTTATCGCATTTACTAAGCTAAGTTGTTCCCATGTGTAGGAAAATTGCTGTTGAACTGAATAGGCCTACTGAGTTCTTGGCGGTCTGTTCAGGTCCCGCTAGTAAATGCTTTATTCATCGTTTGCTTTGGATTTGGAGCTTTACCTAGCTTCCATAGTCTCCACTTTTCCATGATCCGAGTTATATAATATTCTGTTGTGAGTGGTACTAATATGTAGATAAATTAATAGTGAAACTTAGGAACAAAGGATTTTCACTTATAACGGAGGATGTTCTAATACTAGTAGGCTCCTGATTTCACTGCTCGTTTACGTACTTATTTTTAGTAGCTTATTCATTACTACCGTGTACACAGACGAACCGTAGGTCTAAAAAATTAAATGAATTTGTGTAAACAGTAGTGACGAATGCGTTGCCCGCTGTAGGCTCTCGACAATGACATATTGGAGCGTTCGAAGAATACCAACCTCCTGGCTTCCTTCCTCACCCCTGCCACGATCATGGTTGTCACCGTGACGGCGTCGACCACACAGGGTGTGCAGCTTGAGCCGGCAGCACTGAATCGGGCGAAGGACGCTTGTGTGATGGCTATTGAACTTTTCGAGATGCGCAAGACTATTATGGACTATGTGGAGTCTCGCATGTCCTTCATCTCACCTAATGTAAGCATACTTGTGGGCGCATCCACCGCCGCAAAACTCATGGGTGAGTGGGCTCTTTTATCTCCGTCGTTCTCAATTATGAATTTATTTCAATGTCTGACCACCCCTAATTAATGTAAATTTTAATAGCTTTATGTTGGTAATACCTTAACCATGGTTTTTTCTATTCTCCATGTGAAGTATCCCCTACTACTTTTGTTCCATGGGTTGCTGGTAATAAGGCTTCGTGGATCTTAGTGCGAATAATAGTTTGGATAATCAAGCTCATAAGTCGTTCTTGTTCGTGTTCTTGCATCTCCACCATCAATAGGTTTGTATTGGTAGTCTTCCAACTGTCAGGTGTGATTGTACTGATTAGTGCGGGTGCGTTTTTGCGAATGAGGCGCCTATCTCTGTCTCCTGATTTCCCCTATTTCCGATTGAATGAATTCCATTACCTATTGATATTTTTTGAGCTACCAATGGTGCCCTTAATACTGGTAATAGTATGAAATTGGCGCGTCGTGTGTGTGGTTGAATCAGCCGTACCATACGCCATGGGCACGATGAAACGCGAAAATGGGGATTCGCTTGTTGCTTGTTCCCCAAC
This sequence comes from Echinococcus granulosus, assembly GCF_000524195.1. NCBI lineage: Eukaryota > Metazoa > Platyhelminthes > Cestoda > Cyclophyllidea > Taeniidae > Echinococcus > Echinococcus granulosus. The sequence continues at coordinate 251,661 of NW_020170469.1, read as the reverse complement.
GGTTTTCTGGCCCGATGTGATTACGTCAACCTAACTGGATTCCAGAATGCGGTATTAGATTTTACTAATGGGAAGGAGTGAAGGACTAGAATTGTAGATAGCATTATTACAACCAGCATAGTTTAATTTGTGGGAATTTTTTGCCCACCGGCCTGCCACAGATAGTGCAAAACATGCGCTCATGTCTCTTTTCCTCTCTAAAGGTCGAGCTGGAGGCCTGACGGCACTCTCGAAGATGCCCTCCTGCAACATTCAGGTACTGGGTGCGCATCGACGCAACCTTGCGGGCTTTAGCAACAACGCTAGCTTGCCGCACACGGGCTACATTTACCATTCAGAGTTTGTGCAAAAGCTACCACCTGACCTACGCACCAGGGCGGCACGTCTCCTCGCCAACAAGGTGGCGCTGGCCGCGCGTGTAGACTCTTTCCATCGATCCCAGGTGAGTGCTGACGAAGTTGGTGGATTAAATTAACCTTCAATTCTTGAATCTCAATCACTATGAGTGAGCAGCATAGCATTTTCTGCTGCTTGATCCTGCTTTGATTGTAGATGATTTGCAGTTCTTGGTTTGCGGCATTAGTTCTTGCACTGTTCGAGATGAGGAAAACGTTGAGCACGTCGAGATGCAGCTGATATTTGCTAATGATCAAAGTTTTAACGATGTTCATTGTATCATTCTGTTACAAATTACCTATGGGACGTGCTGATTTCCCGGTAATGACATACATTTCTCCCTCCTACACTTCTTATCCCTGAGTTCCAAACATTACTTGCCTATAAAATTAGGTATTTTTTGTTTACCGACCCTCTAAGGAGGCCTAAGTGCTTGACTCATCTGATAATTATAAGTTATTTCAATAACCAAACTTATTGAAGGAAATCAGTAAGATTTGTTGTTTTCTCAACTTTATATTTATCCACTAATCAACCGAAATTGTGACGCTGCTTAACTACAGTTTTTCATGCTCCTCTCGCTCCATGTACAGATTAATTGTGAATAGACGATTCATTCTAACCGTATGGGCTCTTGTTTCTGAAACCGTCGATTTGTTCCTTACCTACCCAGGCCTTCTAATTTGTCACCATCCCAAGTAATATCCCTCAATTCGTTTGTTTTTTGTGCCCAAAAAGGCCGCACTCTTGATTACCTTTACTTTCATAACTCTTTAAACCTTTAAATGCTGATTTTAAATAAATAGTTGAAGTGTAGGATAACAAACATTCGGTAAACGCTGAGAAAACTTGACGTTTTCTCTTGACAGTGTAGAGTGATTCCGGGTTTTTCATTCTTGAACATAATTCATTACCAGGTTCTCATTTTTTGGCGTTAAGTGCATTGTTTAGAGTGAAATGTTTCACCCTGACTGATATTGCGATTTGCGAAAATTTCTGCATTTGCTCCTCTTTTTTAGGATGGAACAATCGGTGAGCAGATGCTTTTGGAGGTGGAAAAGAAGATAGATAAATGGCAGGAGCCGCCTCCGGTGAAGCAGGTCAAGGCTCTCCCGGCTCCCATCGACCCACCAGCAAAGTACGTATCGAGTTGCCGTTCTTCCATTCGACAATGTTTTTGGCTTGAACTTTGTTTATTATTAAGTCCCGTAGTGATGTATCGTATTGCTTGCACATCTCCTTGTTAGTTGTGCGTATGCATGGAAGTATAATTTCAGTCGTATACTGGTGAATTGGGCTCTTCAAGGACATCTCTGGTTGTCTGATTCGTTCCGAGTTTTAGGAAGCAGTGTGATTACTTAAGCGTATATGATGACAGTTCTCTCAGCCTAAATTGGGTAAATTTTTAACTTGAAACAGTTTAAAAGCGATTTTGACGAAACCGAAAGTTTCTTTCTACTAGGTGTATTGAATACTACATGTTTGGGTGTGTGAGAAGCTCCGGGGCACGAAGAGCTTAATTTATTAATGGGTTTCGAGTATCTGATAGTCATCTCTCTGTACCAATTGATCAAGTTTGTACTAACGACGATTAGCGAACTCCGAAACCGCAAATTGGCTACCGTTTGACTGTGGACTCGACGGATAAAGTCTTTGCCAGCTTTTAATCATATTCTGGTTTAATAACTGAAATTTCCATAATCATCATCCTCCATGAGCGCGCCGAAGGAAGAGGTTGTTAGCGACGACTGTTTAATTTCAAAATACTCAATTCTGCATAAAGACAGACAGCTGATTGGTTCGTTAGGAGGTTGCAAAAGTCATTTATTTTCAGCATTTTGGTCCAGAAACGCAGTTGAACGCCTTTCACATTTTCTCACAACGGCTACATTTCACTAATTTCGTGTTCCGGTAGTTATTTACTGTAGTTGCCAATTCAGTGCTTCCACTGATCTTTCCACATCCATCATAGGCCAAGCGGTTTTCACTACCATTTGCTAAACTAAAGCTCATTGATTGACTGGCTTCGTAGGAAGCGTGGAGGCCGTCGATACCGCAAAATGAAGGAGCGTTTGGGAATGACAGAGATGCGTCGCTCCGCAAACCGCATCCAGTTCGGTCAAGTAAGCGAGGACGCCTACCAATCAGATTTGGGCTTTTCGTTGGGCTCGCTGGGCCAGCGCGGCGTGGCGGGTCATCTGCGCGTGCCCACAGCGGATTCGAAGACAAAGGCGAGGGTGAGCAAGGCGCTGCAGCAGAAGCTCTCCAAGTATGGGGGCCTTTCCACCATGCCCACCACCGCACTGGGCGCTGCCACCTCCTCGGCTGTTTGGGGCACCACCTCTTCAGTGCGTCGAGGCGGCACCGAGACCGCTGGAACTGCATCCTCAGTCACCTTCACTCCAGCACAGGTGAATCTTCTTCTTCTACACATTAAATGCATTAGCTGATTGTAGACAAATTCAAAATCTGCTGCTACAACGAATTAATGCACAGTCTTGTTCATTGTTTCTGCCACTTCACTTGCTCCAGCACAAATTCGGATTTGACGGCCCCCTATCCTGCTCACGATTTCGCATCTAAAGTTTGGACATATCTTCACTTACCTATGTTCATTTTTGAATACTTGTTAGTGGAATCACTGAATGTTTGGGAGACTGGTTGAAGATTTTGTGGCACTTGACTACTTAAATTTTATCAATTATACCTGGTCTTCGAAGCTGTACTTGCTCACTTGGTTGGGTGAACACCTGAATGCGCCAAATTAAACGGAGATCCGGTACATTTTTCCAATCTTAAGCCCTTGCTTTCAGGCATTTTGATGTTCCCAAACTTTTGAGGAAAACCTTTTCTATATGGACACATCTGTGAGTTGTGCGACCCAAATGAATCGAGATTGCTATGTACATTCAACGTGCCTCTCCGGATCTACTCATTTCTGTTTTCACTCTTTCTGGCCGTGGCTGGATAGCCCCGCGCTTGAGTGAATCAAAAGCTTTCTTGCACTCCGTAAATTTTCATCATCGAATCCTTTTGGTATTAGATGAGTGTTTGCGAACCTCGGAACAATCTTTTCTAGCGACTGACATTTGAAGACTTCGAATTTGATGCAAATGAAGCATCCTTTTTTCACTTCACATTAGCCATGGTGGTACGTCTCAAACTTTCGAGTGAGCGAATCGTCAGCAACAGATAAACGTTTGTGAAACTGTAATTCCTAACCTTTTAATGAAATCCTTCTGACCCGCCCCCACTTCCAATTATTTACCTCTTGATTTTTGTTCCTCGTTGGAATGACAGTTCCGAGTCAGGGGTTCATTCAATGCCATCATTTTGTATTTATATGCGGCCCTAAAGTTTGATGGTCTACGGGGGAATGTGAAGTATTGGGGTTAAACTTTAAATTCGTTAGCCGTTGTCCATGTAAACCTACTTTTTCCACTGAACTTACATGGCTTGAAATGAGCAGTCGATAGCACGTTCGTCCGTTAACGGCCACTGAAAATGCAAAAACTTTGAGTTCGTCTAGCGTTGAATTTTATATTTTAAACTTTCCAGGGTCTCGAGATCGTCAATCCAATGGCGTCACAGAAGCAGGTGGATGAGCACAAGAAGTACTTCAGTGCGACCGCTGGTTTTGTTAAGTCGAAAACCAACTCCAACGACAGCATGCCGCCTCCGGCACCCAAGGCCACATAAGGGCGCCCGACCACTTTATATTTTTACGCAAACTTGAGATGTATATAAATGAGGGCAAAAATCCGATCAGCTGAGCTTTTTCTCTGGATTTCGGAAGGAACCCTTGCTAAATTAGACATGGTGCTACCAGGTTCGGCAGTAGACAGACGGTGCCTTTTTCGGTTAGGTGGCATGTTATTGGAATCTGACTCTTTCAGGTTATCCATTTATAGGAGAAAAACTTCATTTACCTCTGCATAAATGAAGCAGTGATAATGTTTCTTCGCGGTGGTAGTGGAGGTCAGACGGAGAACGGACGAGGTGGCCGACAAGCTAGGTGGGTGTTAAGTTGACCGAATGTCTTTGGTTTTTGCATCTTGGTGACCTTGACCAGGATGACAGGTCACGTGGGAGATTAAGATGGACTGGCCCAGGGGCAATTGTAGCACGCGTGGGTCCACCCATCTCCAACGCGAGCTGCCAAGACAAAGTGAACCGTGGAAGTGCCCCATCACAACACTGTTTAAACTGGGAGAGGAGCTTGCTGTGTTCGCGGTTTCGTTTTCTTGACCTTATCTTACTCATTGATAAAAACATCACCTGTCATAACCACTGAATAATACCGGATGTTTTGAAAATCTGAAATAGGACATCTACTGAGCTTGCGTTACTTGGAGCATGTCCGGTTACTAACGGGTAGGAACCAATCTCGTGAGCTTGGACATTTTACTTCGGTGACGTTCACCATTTCGTTGACTCCTCCCATCGCCATCTATGCAAATCATAAGTAGATGAAATTCCTCGCCCAACCTCTTGGCGTCACAGACCTCGTTTTACCAACGTAATCAAGTGTCTCGAAGATGATTCCTCCAAGTTGTACACCTGCGAAGCTGCAGACATGCTTTGATTTCGTCGAAATCGCCTGCAAGCTGACCTGCTTCATCACTACGCCATGAATGCATTGATCAAAACAATGATGAAACACGAATAGTACCGCATTCCGCGGTTGAGCCATTACCGTCAAGTTTTGGTTCCACCGATCCTCAAACATTTCAGTTAAATTGACAGCCAACTAGGGGAATACAGTGTACACATATATATTTTCAAAACTCGGTAAAATTTGTAAGAAATACAAACACACAAGGGTAGAGGAGCCGAAGGTCATTCAACCCTCCCGTTCTGTGGCCCCTGCTCTGTTCATCTGGCTGAGCCGGTCCAGACGTTGAGCCATCACTTGGAGGAAGAGCTGTTCACTTGACGAGAGATAGGGAGCCTATAGGAAAGTAAGGGAAGAATGGACATCTTTAATTTTATCGTAAAAGCTATTGAGTTCCTCAATTTGACAGCGATGACCCTAACGTCTATTCCTTGTGCGAGACTGGTTTAGCAGCAGAAAATATCAGAAATTTAAACGCACAACGAGAGCTGAACACGGAGCCAGGCAGCAAAACAAGTCAAGCAGGGAACCGTATTTACTCAACCTGTCATGCGTTGCGGTTAGCCAGGTGGGCAGCCAGGGAACAATAGTAACAGCACTCGTGACAGCGCAAGCACTTTTGTAACGCAAAATGTGAATGATGGAAGTAAACGGATCAAATCGGACAAAAGACAACTAGTGATAGAGAAGCGGTTTATTCCACATGTGGCGATGACGGCGGAGGGATGTGCAGTAAGCAGAAGCCATACAGAGTTATGCATGACCAATATGAGGGCAACCGGTATCTGGATCATGTCCGTGACTGTGTGACCATGCTTGAGGAATCTACAGTCTCGAGCGTCTCGGCTGACTATCAGGACTGATGACACGTCTAAATCACATGTGATGCTCAAGATCACGAAGAGTCAATCGCGGGGATAGTACAACACAATTACACAGAGGAACAACGAGTTAAACAAGGATATCAGTAGGGAAGTCGCAGTGCTGAACACTGTGCACTTGAATGACGGACATCAACTGTCTCATCATCATAACACAGAGTTTAAGAGTTAAAATCCATTAAATTTAACTCTTTCCCAAGTTCTTACGTTGTAAGTGTGTACTACAACTTTTTTAGTGATAATTTTCAAGCATAGAATTCATCGTAGAATATGATGTAGAAGACAGTTCAAAACATCAATGAGCATTTTTGGTGACAGTTTTGCTAATTAACACACAGTATTTTAGCTGATTTTCCATCCACGTTTAGTGACGACCTTAACCTTGACAATGATCCACGCGAAATGCTTGAGCTGAAATAACAGCGCTTCTGTAAAGAAATTAATATTAGAATCAAGTGCAATTTCACAGCAAGGTAATTACAAGTGGTTGCACATTCGGTGAAAGCGAAAGTAGGAAAACCTTTCTGACAAGGCCTCCGGTTGGCATTTTCTATCACTTGACCTGACTATAGAGTATAATAAGAAATTGAGACTAAATAATGGAAACAGGTGAAGGCAACGCTTTAGCAGTCCCAGGGGAAATGCAACTCAACCCCAAAGCTGATACCATTCACCAAATATGCACCAGCTCAGTAGCACTTCTAACGGACGATCTCAAACCGGACACTTCATTTTTAATGATCTATCGTCAGTTATATGCTGTTGAATTATCCGATTATTGAAAAACGACACCATCGTAATGTTTGGTGCTTCTCACTACATCCCTATGAATGGGTTACACCTGCGCGGACAGTTCGAACTGCCAACGAAAGAATAGTTGGCTGATGAAAATTCGCCACTGGAATCTCAACGAAAAGTGGGTTGCCACAACCCCGACACGATTATTCTAGTGATGTCAACAATTAGCCTATAAAAGTGGCAAACATTTAGCTGTTGCTTATAAACTGAAGGCGTGTTCCCTTCAAATTAGGATAATCTTATGGTAATTTTATTACTTTACCTTTAACCAGTCTATTTTCAACACATGATTTGATGTGACTGTTTATCAAAAATTATGGAGACAGTTACTAGAAATTTGTGAGGTTGGATTAGATTGAAAAATCCGGGTGTCAAAGGTGACATCTGGATGAAAAGGGATGGGATGGAACTGTCAATGAGGAGGTGAATTATTACTCAAATGGAAAAAAAGGAAACAGGACCGAAAAACTGGATAGGTTCCAGTTCATGAACAATGCAAACGCCAGAAGAGGGAAAGTTCACACAACCAACAATGCCCGAACCAGAGGAGCTGAATTTAGAACTTCCGTCGTCACTGACAAACGCATCCGCCAGCATGCTCAAATGCTGCGTTGATTCGTGTTTTACAAAATCGGATATCACATGCTCATTTGTCTTAGTAAGTAGAGGCATTGAATCGAACTAGGATTTACAACCCACCTTGGAGACTTGAGTGATACTATCAAGAAGGTCAAAAGAGAGTTTGCGTTGTAGCTGCTCAACAAACTCGGCGTCCACAAGTCGCCTCGAGCAGCGACGTGGTGTGCTGCAGTCGCCACCAAGCTCCGTTGGCATCTCAGGTTTGCCGACAGAGGCGAGAAAACAGGCGAGATGGCGCCAGAGAAGGTAAAGAGACTGCTCTAAAACGTCTGGTGTGCAGAAAAAGAGTAGACAAGGAGAGTGAGGGGCGAAGGCAAAGAAGAGAGGGAAGGGAAAGAAAGCAGAACGCACCGATGAAGCAAGCCAATTGAGTCTGCAGCAACCCTCCTCCTAGGGAAATAAAACGACGCAGGTAGGTATTCCGTTGACCGGCGTCAACTCCGGTAGCGATACTAAGGAAAAAGCCGGAAATAGTGTAACGGAGTGGCATGTCCCCCATCACTGCACCTCCACAGTGTTGGCATGGAGCACGCTCGCCACCCTCATGCAGGTTATCTCCCAGTTCTTGCACATATTTACCAAGAAAAATTAATTGCTAATGATTATATCAACCATTATCCGTCACTTTCATATCACAAACTATTAAAGCAGCCAAAATATAAACATCACGTCTTTAAAAGACACAATCATAAACCCCCACGTCTCTGTGACGGTGTTTGGGGAAAGAAAGCATCAGGAAACGTCGCAGAAACTACTAAAAAACGCTTTTTGAGGATTTGAAATCAGCCTATACGGAAATGGATCATGAATGACAAGCAAGCTTTTTAAGAGCCAGCTTAATGTTATAGAGACCTCTATAAGCAAGCGCTATCGCGGAGGCGCGTCAAAGACTTCAAAGAGAGACTGGGAGCATACCTTGTCTGGAGTAGAGGACCCACAACAGGCGTCCATATGGAGAAGACGTTGGTGGCAACTTGATGCAAACTGTCAGTGGAGATTTCCCCACCAGATGAGTGGACGTTTATCTGAAAGATGGGAGAAGTACGCTTTGTAATTAATAAAGAAACAAAAGAGGACGTAACAAAATCGGGAATAAGATTTCAGTTGTGCGTTTGTGCATGATCAAACAGGAAATGTGCAAGTAGGCATCTATACATCCATCAGGCATTGCTTAAATTTGTTGGCCATAAAAAAGATATCTTGGTGCTTGCAATAGAGCATTGTGCGCTTATATACTACTAATTAAATGATCACATTTAGCCACCCAAGTGAAGTGGAAAGGGCTTGAAAGGTATCGTGTCTTAAAGCGTATGATTTTCTGCAAAAGTAAATTTAAAGCCAAGAAAAGAACATTTGCTAGACCCAGCCCCAAAAACGATCATTCTTAAATGCCAAAATGAACCTGAAACATCGGATCTAGATAGGCGCTATTGGGCAATCATGGAGAAAACATGGCCGAAGTTTTGGCAAGAACAGTAGTAAGCTACCATATGCTACTGTTAATCTGTAAGAGAAAACTTAGAAAACCTAGAGTTCGTTGATTGACACAACAAAGGTGGCGAAAAAACAATGAGATCACATTTTCCCCTGTTATTAACCCTAAATTGCGGTGAGGAAGAACCTTTACCAGTGTCGACTAAAGAAATACGCTTGCTTTAGTAGGAAGACGAAAGGAGGTGTCTAGAGATGGCTAAATCTCTCTCGTGGAACTAGCTGCGTGATAAGTAGTGGAAATAACAATGTATCAAGTGGCAAGACAAGACAGGAAGGGTGGCAGATAGGTAAGCTGTTGTGAGGGACCCCTCTTTCGCATTCTTATGATGAGTGCATCGGGGAACGGAGACAGTTCATTACTGGGAGGAACACAAAGCATATCGCACACAATTCTAACCGCAACCAAATAGAAAATACTCCTCCCACAATCTCTACAATTAAAGACGTCACCACATACAGGTAGTTTGACAAGACAGCGAAGAACCTTGTCCAGCGATAAGAGACCACTGGACTTCCTGCCCTCCTCTTCCTCCTTCCCACCTCCACCCTCACCAGTGCCACTGAGGATGCTGAGTGGTAGGTAGCGAGTGAGGGGGTTGACCAGATCCTCTAGGCAATGCAGTCGCGAGGCCGACCAAGTGACCAGCTCGAAGAGGAGGTGCAGGCCGGGGCGACTCAACGGCGCGCCTGCGATCAGAGAGACATCGCTGTTGGAATCGTCTGTGGATAAGGCGTAGGGTAAAAGTTAACGAGTGGACCTTATTAGGCACATACTTTTGCTGTGGAGATTCGCAAACGTGGTAATACCAAGAAATAAACACAAAGGGTTGAGAATTACATGAGAACTCCACGTACTTAGTAGCCATGCTAACATAGATTAAATTGGTGGTGCGAAACCAAGTAACCTGAAAGGTCACGAGTAGGCTTACTTGCAGAAAGGGAGGATGAGAAGATGAGATTCTTTGTAAAAGTCGAATCAAAGCCGTCAAACTCGTCCTCAGTGGAAACAGCAGCCACACAGATGCTCACTAACAAACGCAGCAATTCCAATTGTTCCGTGATTACAAGATTTCTAACAAAAATTTGTCTGAAGAGAAGGAAAATAACAAAGTAGCTGAGAGATTTCGTGTAAAAACGTAATTTAATCGGAATCAACCAAAGCACCTGGCATTGTTGGGTGAATTATTGTCACTGAGAACGCGATTATCCTTATTTTTTAGCGTGCGCAACAAGTCTGGGGTAATGGCAAAGACGTGACGCAGCGTCTTGCCTCGCAAAAGCTCACGCGGGAGATCGTCAGGTCTAGAGGAAGAAAAGTCAAATAGAGGAATAACGAAAAAAGGACGCGGAAAAGGGAAGAAAGGTAAAGTTACTCACTCTTCCAGACTGAAAGGAATCCTCGAGCGCAGTATAAAGGACAGAAGATGAGCCAGACTCTCCTCGCCCTGAAGCCATTGAAGGGCCGCCTGGACCATCTGCTCCTGTTTATCCACAGACGCAGAGTTCTCCTCTTGGAAGCATTCTTGCATGAGAGCAGAGAGTAGCCGCACCGCGGAGGCACTAGCTCCCACTGTCAACAAGGCATCGGAATGAGTGTAGATGAACTTCGAGACCTTCTGCACCGCGGACACATGAGTGGGACCCAGGGTGAAGACTAGAGACTTGGCAAGAGCCAGAGCCGGAGCAAGAATGCCCACCCAATTGAGGCACTGTCCAAAATCTAAAGAATATCCAAGGCTAGACCCAGAAGCAGAGAGGAGCTGTGAGGTAACCAGGCGATCGATGAGGCCTATGGGAATGCATCCAACGGGTTCGCCTGCTTCCTGTTGATTCAACATATGAAGGAGGTGCTGTGCAAACTCGTAAGTGCCCAACCAACTAAGTGGATCTGACTGGGTTTCAGTTACAGCATTATAACCACTACTGAAAGTGGCTACGGAAAGATTTAGAGCGTCGGCAAGACAGGATCCAGAAAGAGGTTCAAACCGACAGAGGGTCGAGTCGAGAAGAGGGGTTTGAATAAGGGCCCTGGCACCCAGCTGGGTAGAGGCTGTAAGGGTGAGAAAGGCCATTTTCGATTGATAGACGTAGAAGACTGCGGTGGCATCAGACTGACCCTTTGCTTCATTTACGTCTTTATCTAGATTCGTAGAATTGTCATTTCGGGACATTAGGTACTGCTGCAAAATGGCCAGATCCTCGTCCAGACTATCAACGCAGAACTGAAATGAAACAGAGACAAACTGATGCAAAATAGTGTATATTTTGGGGAAAGGAAAATGGAAAAGGATTGCAAACCTGTAGACAGCCATCCCGAATAACAGTCTCCATAATTTGTCCTGAGGCACGATCTAGTTTCAATAGAAGGCAGAGCAGTCCCAGAGCGGATATGGGAACAATAGGATGATGACCATTTGAGATATCGGTAAAGAGTACAGTGAGGAAAGAACTGCTAACAACGTTTCCATCATCACCCGAGAGGATATTGATTGCTTGGAGTGCTAAGGATACCTCTGTGACACCACCAACACCAGAAACTGAAACCTGTTGATCTGGAATGGAATGAGATGGTTAGTTTGGTGAGATGAACCCTCATAAGCACTTTAGTAGTAGAAAGATGTTTGGGTAAGTAATATACCTAACTAAGTGGGATTTCCAGTCGCCTACACTACTAATAGCCAAAATCTATAGGGCAATAATAAATCTACTACCAAACTTGTATGTATTACATCGGTCAAGGATAATCTAGATATTACAGCGACGGAAGCGATAAGCGAATCCACCCCAATAGAACAACAATCACGGTTTAGCTGGCTGGGCAATACATCAAAATGCCATTATAGTTATGCGGAGTCACATAACAGTTCTGCTACAATTCTATTAAACTTGCCAATTACCCCAAAACCAAAGTCTGCATAACGGCCAGTAAGAGGCCAAACGTGAACAGCCATATATCTCCACTGCTTATATTGCTTATATGACGACAATGGTCAATGATCAAGACCTAATGAAACGAAACAAATTGGAAATGGAATGCGCTTGCTCAGTGAAATGAGCTTTAATTTTGCTCCACCTCTAAACTTTGATGGTCCTACTTAACAGGTAAATCCTTCTCTGAAGGAGTTCATTTAACAGATAACATAGTGCTTAGGAAATCCAACTGAATCTCCAATACAATTGATGGAACCAAAGGCTCAACGTATAAATCTCGTTCCGTCCCGCGGTGGATTACAGTTCATTAGAAAGTTGACAGCCTAAGTAGAAGCGACAATATTGAGCTCAAAAGGGCAAAGAGACCATGGAATTGAAATTGTATTCATTTCAACCTTATAAATGATTAAACACTTCGGCCTCCAGTACTGTACATGTTTAGCAAAGCTTTATCTAGACGTGCACGCCTTTAACACCCTTAGCGGATAATTCAGGCGTCACAACACAAAACAGTCAACTTACCAAATCGGTGGCAGACGTCAAGGACATAGCACAGAGCACCATAATAGTTGGCACGTACACGCTGTTGAGTTGGTTCTAGGCGGGGGGGGGGGAGATAAACATGTTAGGCTAACGGATAAGTAACGCCGAAAAATAAACAACAAGGGGGTGACGCACTGGAGGTCAGGACGGCCTCGAGAAGTAGTTTCGTTACGGTGAGGATGCCTTGTGTTCCGCTCATCTTCAACAGCATCCTTGATCCATACGCGGATATTGGCGAGGCGAAGAGTTGTAGGAAAGCTGTCAGACTGAGGCAACTGCCACTAGCCAGGACTTTAAGTACTGCGGGCGCAGATTCGGGTGCTGCAATCTAAAGAATTGGGGGCTATTGTGAGACATCAAGACCATAAACAAGAAAAAAAAGTTGTAGAGAGAACCTGTACTAGTTTTCAAGTGAACCGAGTGAACGTAGTGCAAGCTTCCCAGATTATAAGCAGAAGCAGATTATACGTGGAAACACAGTCAAAGGATAAGTGAATTCTACCCAGTTAAGACAAATAATCCTTATCCTACCACCAAGAGGTGCCTCTGGTAGCGTCTTTTGTCGATCCACAACTAGCCTTTTCTTCTGACAACGACGTATTACCTCTGAGAAAAAAGTACGAATTCCGAAAATATTTTGAAGTTGGAAATATGGAGAAACAAGATCTGGTATATGGCAAAATTTTCAAATACAAATGTTCGAATCGGATGATAGTTAATTGATCATATGCCGAAAAATTTTGATCGAGCTCAAAACGACAATTCAATGGAATTTCCACATAAATAAAGCTTTTAGAGAAAGAAATTATCTTCAAGTAAACAGATTTTAGATTGGAATGCATCGAGAGTTGCTGTTTGGATGACAACGCATTGACACATCATCCTCGCACTATTAAAAAAAATTAGTTACACAGAGACCGCATTCAAACGTAAATTCCATCGAAAACACACGTCCTGTCTGATTATCTTTCTTCTAAATGTCGACCCTGTAGAAGTAGTCGATTCACTTCCCCACGAATCGTGACAAAAACATCCCACAATTTCACCAGTTGGCATTAAGAAAACAAAAACGTGTCGTTGAGCGGCTTACTCATTTGAACTAAGGTCTTAAGTTTGATATAATAAAGAACTTCAGCTTCGAAAATTGGATTCGTACTTAGCAATCTAATACATACTTTTGGACAAGAGGGCAACAAGGGAATTCACAACGTGAGATGGTGCAGAAAACAGCCAGAACGCTAACAGAGGAACAATATTTGTTAGTCATATACTCAACTATTTGGGATTTACCAGCCTCTACCAACACGCTATTCTTCCACATATTTTGCATGATGATAATACGTCCTACACTAACTCCAAACTCACCTCACTGAGCAAGCAATGGAGAAGAGTCATGTTGGATGCATAAAGATACCGACTGACAGCACTCCCTGCACCAGAAAAGATGCTAGAAGAGGTGGTGGAAGTAGTGAGACCGAGAGCCTCGGGCGAAGAGCGCGCCAGGAAGTGAAGCATGCGGAGGCCGATCTCAGCAAGGTGACGCCAGCCCTCTAAAAACGCCTGTTTTCCAGCCACCAGGGCCAGGCGATGCGCGTTGCGACGACTTGCCCACTCTGCCACGTCAGTGGCCAGACAGACACCGGTGCCGTCGGTAGTGGCGGCAGCTGGCAGCGGTGCTGAGGCTTCAAGCACACTCTCCTCCACTGCCGCCTTTTGAGGCACACCAGAGGGAACAGGGGTAACACCTAGGAAAATATTCAGGCGAGAGACCAGCGAGGCAGTATTGATGACGCCCGAGCGCAGTGACACTTGTTCATCGGTGGAAATGAGGGAAAAAACCTCCTCACAGGCTATGACGATCTGAAGAGGCAACAGTCAGGATAAAATACGCTGATAAGTCGAAGTGTGGAAGTTTAAACGACGAAGAAATGCTAAGTAGTTATCAACATGGCATATGATCTGTCTGGTTAATATAAAAGCTCTTTTGTGGAAGCAACTTCAAGCAAATTAAGCAGAAATTGGGTTAAAAATATTAAAACTCAAGTTAACGGAGTGTACAAGCAAAGCATGCACCACTGAATCGAACGTTTAAAGCAGAGGCATTAGAATAAATGAATAAGGTATAGCTGTGATTCAATTTTCGTGAAATTCAAATTAGAACACAAGGGTGCTCATCATTTCAAGGCTCCCCGTGACTAGAGGTACTCGGCGCAAATGAGGGTAGCGAACTAATCACTACACAATGTAAAAAGCAATAAAAAAATGGGTAGTCTTACGTCTTCCACAAGCTTGGACTCGGCACAATCGCGCTCAAACGGCCACCGGGGACTGGGCATCGCCTCCGAGGGTGCCATCCGCGACAGCAGGTCCGCAAGAACTCGATTTTGCGGTTCTGTCGAGTCGGAGCAGGGTAAAATGGAGGAGAAATGATCCGTGACTGAGGAAAAGATGAGTGAAGCGAATGAGAAGGCAAAGAACCAGTTGCACACATCAAGCTGGAGTGATACATTAACACCGATTTGAGTGAGGTATTAAAAAGTTGAGAAAATAATGACCACAGGAGCAGAGCTCAACATTTGGAAAAAAAGCCGGTAAAAAAGTGGTGCCTCAAAGGAAGGTAGTATCCAAACAACAGACATTTTGACGGTCAAACTTCACTTAATAGACATACAAAACGGAAGGTCAAATAACGATAGGCGGCATAAGATCACGAGAAAATTTTATGAAAAGGATTTGAAAACTAAAGGTATCAATCTTATGGAACACTTACACGAAACCGGTTGCCCACCAACATCGCCAGCACCACCAGCAGCGTTCTCATTAGTAGGGAACAGATTAATGAGCAGCCGAGCCAAGTAGGTGCGCTGCGAGGTGGAAGACTGCGCTTCAATTGCTGCCATCTTCATTAGCCAGGAACACTGGTTCAGCACGAGGGACTGGAGAGCTAAAACAGAAGCGTCGGCGACTATAATAAGAAAAGATGAGGACTGAAGGGATTTAAGGTAACACCTACCACATTTAGCATTATCCTCTGATGACGTTGATGCAGACAATGGAGAAGGGGCAGCGAGAAGGACTCCAATAAGGCCGGTGGTAAGATGACGTGCGATGAGGTCGTGGTTGCCACGGAGGTAACGGGAAACAGGGACAGCCGTGGTGGTGGTGGCGGCCATAAGGTGGTAGAGGATTTGCCAGCCTATCGCAGCATCCCACTGTTGCATCAGCAAAGAGACGTGCGGCGGGCAGGCCTCCAGTTCGGCCACTAAATTCTCACGCAGACTGGCCACGGCCAATTCGAGGAGATCGAGCAGCGCATGCAGGCAGGTTCGAGGAAATCCACCCACGCCGGCGTCCTGTTTTGATTTCGTAAAAATGCATATATATTACTTGGTTAAAATTAGAATAGAGTAGTATGAGGCAGGAATATGTTTAGAAGTGAAATCTGGCTAGTTTTATGATTAAAATTCGAGTGCAATCAGCATCGCAAGCTCCATTTCCATAAACACATGTCACTCAACTCCAGGAAAAGAATTTAGGAAGCCTACGGCGAGGGAACTAGCCCACAGCTACATATACCAAATCAGCAGAGAAGCATAGGGAAAGTGTGTTATGGATACGAGAGAAACACGCTTGATTAACGCTTAGCAAGTAAAGGGAAGATGGTTAAATAAGGAAAAGTGAAGAAAGGTGATAAGGTACTCTACTCATACACCCCGAGCGTTCGTATTATAAACACACACTTCTTAACTAGAGTAAACAAATACACAAAAGACTAATTTTAAGATGCCTTCATTTCTATACCTAGAGTCAAAACGCTTTCTAAGTTCGTTTCATAACTACCTAGTTCTAACAAATGTCGACAAGCTAAACAAGAATGTTAATCACGGAGAGAGCTAAGGACAACGCTCAATCAACATCTTAGCTTTGTAGCAATGACAATTTTCTAATTATTTCCATATATCTGGTCTCATAAACTGGTCTCTACGCCGATGGCATAGAATACCACCCATGATACCCATGCTGCTGGTCTTTCACCTTTCCTGCTAAAGTTACTTGCAGACTCAGCTTATGAGGTCCCCAGGAGTAGCTCTGGTGCCATAATATTGCATTCGATGACTGTTTCATTTCATCCCGAAGACCCATACAAGTTAATTTCGATGAATCGTATGGGCTCATACATAGAGATTGATTTTAAAAGAGGCATGAAAGACGAGTTAAAATGGAACACTCCAATTCTGGATTAAAAGTGGTAGTGTGGCATAAGTAGGTTCAGGAACTACAAATTTTTACAAAAAAGTACAAGTACACATGTATTATGATGTTAAAGAGACCATAAACTGCTCCACCTCCAGAACATTTTAGGATGAATCGGAACAATAAATCCCTCTACAATATGTAACTTAGAACGAGTCAGTATAATTACAATATCACAATTTCACGACTCTGACTTGCGGATATGTTAAGTGTGCTCAATAATTACTAAAATTTGGCATTTTCCTCAAAACAGTACAAGGAGAGGAATATTAAGCGCAACGGCGTTCCCGAGGGTGACATTACCTGAAAAGTTGTCAGAGCAATGCTGCGTGAGTTCTTGCAGCGGAATCCCAAGAGCCAGTGGGCGATTGAGGGACTCGGATGGTTGGTCAGAGCATAGAGAATCAAACGCAGAATTGTTGAGCGAATTGAACATCCATGACCTTGACGCCATTGACCTAAAGAAAGTAGAGGCACTTGAAGTGTTGATAATTAAAAAGGCGAGATGCAGACTTGGAGCATCAAAAGGACATCATGGTGCATTCGAACGATACAAAATATACAATCTCATAACAAACATGTCTTTAAATGGCAAAATATGGGTGATCTACTATTCAAACTGAAAAAAATGAATCCTGTTGACATATCATGAAACAAATTTTGATGTTTGCTATAGATCCATTAACTGTGCATTTGATCGAATCTCAAAGTTTCTGACCTTCAAATACTGATTAAGTTAACATGATGAAGTTACAATCAGGTTAGCAGAAAACGAAGAGATCTCACCAAACGACCAAATGACATCAAGCTCACAAAAAGCACCGGGCATCAAATCGGCTGAAGGCGATTTTTGTGAAGGGAAGGCGGCCATAAACTCCCATCGTGCTTCACTCATATCCCAATCGCAGGGCATGGTGGGAAAGGCGGTGAGAACGCTGGCCACTCTGAGTGTGGGGTTTGGCGGGTAGCAAACACCACCACCCCTACCGCCACAAGAATCAAATCCTTCATCGACAATCGTTCCCGTCCCAGAGTCGTCATAGAGCCAGGCGTCGGAGAAGACCGGTGGTGACTCGCTGCCAGTCTCGTCTGTGCCTCTGCTGTCAGACAACTCGCACAGAGAGGTATTAAGGCAGGAGACCAGAGCGCGCAACAGTTCTTGCTCTAATTTCTACAAAGGTAATGGAGCAAGTTTACCTATGAATAGATATTAAGCCACAGGCTCAAGCGTTGCATTGGCCAGTCAGGCGCCAAAACAACCATAAAAGTAGGCGACATATACTTTTGGCTACCAAATTAGGAAATAGAGCATCAAGGAAGACCGCTCTTAGTCAAATTTTTATGATTTGCTCTTAATCTGAAACCAATGAGTCAAGTCAGCTTTTTAATTCAAAAAACACCTACCCATAGTAAGGTAAAGCAAGAAAACAGGATTTATGGACGGATTATTTAATATGAGACTGAAAAGATCAGGGAAAACTAGCTTAATGTTGAGATTTAGCACACCTTAACTAATGTCTCAATGAAGAACTTAAACTAACAATGAGATACTGGAGCTTCACAATACGGTTACAGTCACATCATATCAATGAGTCAACAACCAGCATTTCATTTCAACATGAGCAATTGTACACAGACTATTTCAGCACCTAATACCAAAAAATTGGTCATAGGATTTTCAGGGAAGACTTGGATGTCACATCTTGAAAAAGCGAAGCAATAATCTAGGACAGTAACAATAATGGTCTCTAAGCCATTTTAATGAGTCAATAGTAAACACGGTACGAAATAAGACGACTTTAGTAGCAAGGTTAGAGGGCGTCAAGGTAGAACAAGATGTTTTCAAGGAGTCAACAATTAGGCCAATTAGACACTCCCTTGCCTTATCATTGGTAAGGACGGCCAGCACAGATTCATGTGGCTGCACAGCACGCACAACACCGTAGAGGATGTTAAGCGCCGAAGTGCCATGGTCTGGAAGGTCATCGGAGAGACCGCAATACCTGAAGTCAGCCAGATAGTGAGAAGTTTACTAGACATGGCTACGTTGAACAAAGATTGGAAACCATCTGAAGCGCAGGTCCACCTACCGAACAATGGTGACAAGGAGATCAGCCCGACCAGTTCTCGAATTGATAGTCACCACGAGGAGACGCGAGAGCAAGGTAGGTAGGATGACATCGGCGCCTGATCTTTGGCCCCACACAGTCTCAGGACTAACGAAAACAGGCATAAAAGTGATTGTAGGGAAGAGATGCAAAAGATAGTCCAGCCATCGCCATAACACCTACCACAGATGAGGCATCACAAGAACAGCTCGACGCACAAGATTTAGGACCATCTGCTCCTGTGGAAGAATGTGTTCAAAGAGACGTAAAATTGCCGCCGTAGCTCGAACCATGGCGCAGGAGATAAAAGCGGTGGAATTCTCCAATAGGCGGTAAAGTCCTACTTCCAACAGCCCAGTCAGCTATGAAAACAATGGGTGTAAAAAATGCTCTCATTCAAAAGCTGAAGAAGCAGTAGCTGCTGAGACATACCAGAGAGAATAGAGAGGAATTAGTGAGCAGCTGAGTGACGATTTGATAGCCAGGGTCGATGAACGGCCAACCACGGGGAAGGTTGAGTTTGGCCGTGTTCACGTGGCCACCGAGGAGAGTAGTCCAATCGAAGAGGGCCAACTGCTCGTCGCTGCAGTGCCCGGCACCCGCAATGAGAATGGCCACCGAGCGCATTCGACGCAGAAAAGTACGGACCAAACCTTCGAATAAGATCACACAGGACGCCGCAACCTCCCACTAAACCCGCACAAAAATCATAGATAAATTATTTCCCTTTCTTTCAAACAAATATTGAGGACAAAGAATGAAAACTCGCCCTTTCATTCTGCCTACGATAGGCACGCATGGTATGCTTCAAGAAGATTGTCTCAGTGATGAAATGAACTAGACGGGAGAGCGCCTCGCAAGGCTCCATGGCCGACGAAGTAAGCTTACTTGTACCCACAGCGGAGTTCAATAGAGATGGCGCCAGTGTTGTGAGAATGTTTAAGAAGGCCTGTGTGATTGGATACTCCTCTAACCGTGCTTCCAACTTGTCCATCTCCGTCTAGTGAAGCAGGTAAATGCCAATAGGTAACGATGGCTCAAATGGCAAATGTCATGAAAAAACCGAAGTCCTAGAAAAAAAGCAACAATTAAAAGCATTAATAGATCAAGTATCTACTGGTTCTTGGAAACAGAAATCAGTTCATCAACCCCTATCTAACGAGGATAAAAGTAAGATTGACTGAAGGCAACGCTAAAGCTTCAGGAAACTTGGTTAAAGGTGGAGTAAATAAAGCGTGAAGATCGGTTTTCAACCAAGACTTTGTTTTGCTTTTTCAAACTCCAACCAGTATGGGGAAATGAAAGTTAATCAAAGCAACCTTGTCAGCAAAAACAACACCAAAACGGAAAGTCTTCAAACAGCACAATCAATGAGAGACTAATTCAGAACGGCGTAATTGATTCCCCAACACAACACCTGAGGTGTCTAAACTCCTTTTAGTTAGAACTCCTGGCTGATGGGGGAGTCAACAGCAAGGAACACCAAAACTAAGATCCCCAAAACTGCGTTAAAAGGGAGAAAATTTAGCAGCAAAGGCTGACTAGATTTTTACCATCCCTCTGCTTTAAGTAAACTCATCTAATAGGGGAGAATCGGAATCTTTTGTACAACGCAGTCGGCACTACAATCGAGTCCTCAGAAAGTGCAGCGATGAAGGGATCAGGCTAACGAGTAGTGATGAATTTATTCTCAATAATTTTGCTCTGTCTAGATCTACCGCAGAAAAGGACACAAAAACTAGAACTCCGGAAACTGTAATTATGGTAACCAAATTCCCAACACTAACTCTATTTTATTTGGCCTTGGCTTACGTAGAGTTGCGGTAGAGGAGAGCGTCCTTAACAATGGCGGTGGTATTAAAGCGAGGTCTTTAGAAATGAATCAGAATCTATTTTAGGATACGACCTTCCGTTTATCCATATGTATTAAAAGAAGTTTGGAACCCTTAGAGAAATCTTTAATCACGAAGAAAATGCAATTTAATCACTGAAATGTGAAGGATCAACGCCAACTTCGCACTAGCTAGTTCTGAGTTAAAATTGATTAGAGGATGAGCGGCATCTCTAGACGCCGCATTCATGAAAGACAACACAGAGTTTTAAACAAAACCTCCCCTCTTTCCAGTTTTGACTTATGAATAGAGAAAACTAAGAGCGACCTAAGCAACACTACCGTTAAAATTAATTCTACCGAAAGTGTAATTATAGAGAAGTGGTTGATCTCGCAGTGTAAACTGAAGCTAATCTATTCCAAACTAAATAGATCACAACAAGCCTTGACCACAAAAACGGTGTTACAAAGAGACGGACATGAAGCAGTTATGGGAAAGAGTAAGTCTAATATGTAGTGCAATTAATTCCTCAACACTACTGGTAAGAAGCAAAGGATAGCCTATACGAATAGGCAGCTAGCAATCAGTTCACATACATGAAGTCCCACAATACTGCGGGGGGAGGTGGAGGAAAGGAGAGGACCGGAGGGATGTTCGATGAAGGAGAACAGACGACTATCCATAAGGGCACACCAAACCTCAGCCGCGATGGCGGGGGCGTGCGACAGTGATGAAAGGAGGTATAGCAAGTCCGCTTTCATTGACATTGGAAGAGGACAAGTAATAAGGCCGATAGCGGTGGAGATGAGGCGCCACTTTGTGTTTGATGCAAAAGAGGAACGTGCTATTGGATCCTGCAGTGGAAAATAGGAAAAAAAACCCGTTTACATAAGATAGACTTAAATAATGGACCTAGACTAGCTATCCACAAAGCTGAAGCTTCAATTTCTACTTATCTTTGGTACGAAAAAGTAAACTGCAAATCATTTTTGCTTGGCAAAGCTCAGAACTGAAGCGAAAACAGACAAATTTACCTTTGAGTAAGCAAAAACCTCATGATCTGAATGAATAACTCACACCATTTCATAGTTATCAAAGAAACCTCAAAGACGGCTTTGAAGAATATGGATACAAGACATAAGCATCAAAAATGAAGACATCTTGAGTAACAAACTAAATATTTTAATGCCGTCACACTTCTGCTAAAAGTATGACAAAAATACACAGATTGGGAAGGAAGTACACCAAAAAATGAAAAAAAACTGACATTTTGTGAGCAGAGGTTCGTGCGGTCTATGCTATGGAAGGGCTTTTAACTTGTAGGGACATGTAAAGCGCCTGCAAACTTTTACATGTGCCCATTACAAATCATACATGTATCAGTAAAATATCTTTTATGCTAAAAACTGAGGTGAATGAACCTGGTCTGCCCTGCGAAATAAATTTAACTCGGTTACATGACTGCAGAAGCTAGCTTCTCATCAACTTTGTTGTATAACACTGAGAGAATGTAAGACAGCAGGAAGCGCTGTCTTGAACTAGTGATTCTGGTGATGAATTAGTCAAAAGCAGAAGTATCACATGCAAGAGAGTCCCTATTTTGGGTAATGAAGAGTTATACGCCGTTATTGGATAAGATGAATCGAGATTAACGCGCTAAGAAATCTTGACAATGTTTGACGTGGATGTTGAAAGCATTTGCTGGCACTCACACCAACAGGAAAAGCCACAGAAGCCATTTGACAAACGTGCCAAATCAAATGAAATGCCACTCTTACCATGCGTATTATAAAAATGCGCTGTTTTCCAAGTTGCAATGAAAAACGGCTTTTATTCCAGCATTAAGTGACCGAGTTATCACCAATTAGTCCACGCAATGTCTCACATTTCGAAGGCATCACTTTGTTTTCGAAAGACACTTAAGCTTGCCACTTCGAGATATGGGACACTAACACAAGCGCAATTTGCAGCAAACTTCATTTTGTTCATAAAGGATTATAAATTAAAGTGGCGATTATTTCAACATTTACCTTATGATTCATATCATGTCATATTATAAAGACTTTGTAGTTTACAGCTGATGTCAACTGTTCATTTCATTGTGAAAAGCGGAAGAGATACGACGTTCAGGCACAAATCGTCAGCACAGAAGTGTACTGAGCAAAGCCCTAAACGCCACCCCGCAGATTCAGAACAACACAGGATCTCGGATACGCTTTGTCTCTCAAAGAGAACCTGACCAACAACCAATGGCTACACGGTCCACAAAGATGGGGGCTCAATCAACGAAGCAACGAAATCTATTGCCACTGAAACGAAAGCTGCTAAAATTGTTGATAAGACATACGAGGATAAAGAAAGTGGAAAATAGGGACATAGATTAATAAATCTCGAAAAAAATCCAACGCTAGCATTTTAAGCTGCATTATCCAAGCTGATCGCTTTCTCAGAATGAACTAACTTCACTTATACTATAAAAAATTGCATTTTTAAAAAAAAGAATTCAGTATTCCAGAAAGTCGAGATAGAAGAGGAAGATATTGGCAATGATGTTAAAAGAATTCAATATCATGTCAAAAGATGAGTGACTTTAATAGGCCGTCTGTAAGGCATACCAAAGGGTGTTGAGTGACGCTTCTAGCATAAATCTGATGAAGTCTAAAATACAAAGCTAAGGAAAGTAGACATACCATGATACAGACACGTGTGATGAGAGCCACTACAATGCGTAGAGCTTCTACTTCCTCCGGTTGGATCTCGAGGGGTACCAAAGCAGACTGCAGTTGCTGCTCCTGCTGTTGTTGCACGAAATGAGAATCGCCCGCTGCTACCATCGAGGCAGCCGTAGATTGGTGGTAGAGGTGAGGGTGTTGCAGATGCAGCGGTTGGCCTCCCATCCCCACACCCGATGTAATGGTTGTGGCGCGCTTCAGGTGCTCTAGATATTGTTGTAGGCTCGAGATGAAGTGGTCCCAGGTAAGCAGTGAGGCCAATCGACCTGTGGGCGCAAGGAGCCTCGATTAGAGCTGAAGGCTGCAGCTTCCGGCCAGCCAGATTTTAAGATACATATTATCCAGACTCAGCATGCGTTTCGTTTCAGTCGTTATTCTTACTTTTGTGTAAATGCTCTCCCGAAAAACGACTGGAATGTGCCAACAGTAAAACAAAATGCCTCAATGAACTTCTCAAGTGCGATATGCTATCGAAAGCCATGTTCGATGATCACCACAGAAATCCACGATATGCACAATTACCGTCCGACTCAGTTCTTCCGATTTGATGGAACATCATTGCACGATATTCCACCTCGGATTGTGATTAATCCAATTTCACTTGAGGGTAGCCGACACATGGGTGAACGTAGCTTCCACTGTGTTTGATTTCCCGGAATTCTAAATCTTTGTCCAGACCGACAATTCATTTTTCAACAAAAATTATTCGAAAGATATGATTGCAACCAGATTCCGACCGTAGGTACATGGCAAAGTATGATTAACGTTGACTAGTGTCCAGCTATAGTGAAGCATACCGCATGAGAAGACAGTAGACAAAGGGAACGGAAACACGATTAAATATTGTTCTTATGCAACCATAAGAGATTCTAAGTTTCAGATGACCACAGAAAATCATAGGCATACCTCCGGAGGAAGCGGTAGCTTTGAGTAGATTAAAGCAGAGATTAGCCGAAGTTTGGCAGCCAACCAGAGAGCGTAGCATTCGCACGTAAGGCACAAATATGACCGGGGAGGAGGCGAACTCGCTACTGGAGTAGACGAAACGGAACAATATGGCCTGGACGGAGAAAAGCTTATCAATTTAATTCACTCGATTAGAGGGAGTACAAAGTGTGCTCAATCCTGATGTAAGGAACCAACCTGTCGCGAGTTTTCCACCTCTCCAGCACGGAAGGAGGCGTTGATGGTGTCAGAGACCTGCGCAGATGGTAGATGCGTCTCGCCCGCTGGCCACCAGTACTCCAGCGAGAGACGTGCATGCAAAGACGACCCTGGCACGTTGTAAAGACAGGCGATGGTATCAAGCAATACCGCAAAACTGCCTGGATCCACACCCATTCGACGCACCATCGACTCGTCCCAAAGTCGCATTTCGCGTGTAATTTGGGGAAATTGGATTAGCAATTCCGTTAGGAGACCATGCACTCGACAGACCCAAAGATACTGCAGGCAGAAAAATACCGTACACATATTATGCATTAAAAACACGGTAAAAAGGGAATAGGGGAAATGGTTACCTCATGCGAAAAATACAGTTCCGAGAGTATACCAGTTGAGAGAAATTCCAGGGCTCGGGATCTGAGCGCTGAGGTGACTAATTCGTCCTCATCGACAACGTCTCCGTAGTCGAGAGTGTTGCCGTCTTCCCGCCGACGACGCAGGTCTGTTCTAAGGTGTGCGGTTCGATGCAAGGCTATAGCCCATGAGATCTGCAAAAGACCATGCAGTCCCTCAATCACAAGTGAAGTTTTTTTTTGATTGGCTTCGCCGGGCAGAGTGAGTAGCTCCGTCACAGAGGCTACATAACCAGCCTCTGAGAAAAGGGGATGCTGCAAGTCTAAAGGAGACATGAATCTGTGGCTAGAAACCAAAAGAGAAGCAATGTCTTTCCAATAATTATGGTGCCAACCCTGTTCATCCGCATCTGCATATTGTTCAACAGTAACTCCAGAAGCACCAAAAGGTTCCAAGGAGAAGAGGAGGGCCATGAAGAGGTGAATGCTGCCATGGTCAAGAGGTAGTGAGACATCATCCTCAAGATCAACACCAACTTCAAAGCTTGATTTGGAACCGATGAGGTGAGCGAGTACCTGAGCCATTTCGGAAGAGGAGAGGGGTGTTTGCGCGGCCCACAGCATGACAGTCTCAGCAAGACGGTTTCGGATCCCTGTGAGAAGACGTCGAATATCTCGACGGTGTTGACGACTATCGAGCACACGAGCTGTCTCAAGACGCTTGAGTTCACTTTCAACATTGAATTTACTCAGAAAAGCTGGGAGGAAGAGTAGTAATCCGGGTAAACTTAGTGAGAATTTATGAATATAGATATGTGCCTGCAGAAGTACCTAAGTACCGAACTTGAAATTTAGAAATGAAGGTGAAACAAAAAAAATAATGTATACCACATGCTATAAGTAGGAGGTAACTTGAAAGATATATCAAAAGAAAAGAAATTGTTTCAACTATTTTAAACGGCCTGAAGTATGCTGCAAAACAAGACTTACTAAGGAGATTTTCTAGAAGTCCAGTTTGCCATAGATCCTCGGTAAAGGAGCTAATAATGTTTTCGACATCCCGAGAAGGTGGATTGCTCATGGGTATACGTCCAATACGGCGTTTGATGATCGCATTAAGTGATTCTGCGAGAGCACAATAAGCATCAAAGTATAATGTGATTGCCAGGGCTGCACGACTCAGACCACTTGAGTGGGAAGACAGGTGGCCTTCAGCAGTTAGCAGAAGTTCCAGGGCAGTGATCTCATTTACATCAAAGAGATCACTCAGGCAACAAGTTTCTTCAATGAGATCTTGCGTAAGGATAATACGCTGGGATAGACCAGGGATGGCAATTGCTTCCACATCAGCCTTCTTGACGGATTGTCGGTCTTCGACCGATTTTCCCTAAAACATCACAAGGATGAACAACTAGTAAAAAACTAATTTTGTTATTTTGATATTACACATGTCCGCTTGATGCCACTAATATTTACCGGTTTATGCATTGGCAAAAGCAATGGTGTCCTATGGCGCCTTAGGGAGGTCTCAAATTCCATTAGCTGATCAATTCTACCGTTAAACAAAACATTTGTAATAATGTTTTGAAGCGTTTTGTATGCAGACCACATATTGAGAGCTCTCGCAAATTAGGAATAATTAACGCTGTCACCCAGCGAAGGCTAACAGGACACTTGCATGGAAATTTAAAAACCTTCTTCAAGGTCAACGGTGTTTAAAATTTGCAGTCTGTGAAAGATGACGAGTACGAAATCACCCTGCCTTTCTAAAAAAAACTATAACTTTTTACTAAAACCAAACAGTAGAATGCCATAATTTTTTACACAACAGCTATTTTCCATTCTCGACGCTCACAAAATTGCACAAGTCAAACCCGCAGTTTAGATAAGAACAAACCATCATCTGAAACTAAACGTTTACTCATCAGCTACAAAAATCAATTAGATTTATTGTATTTAGTTTGACCAGAATACTTCATCCCGTCATCATGCAGTCGTCAAGAATCACCAACTTCGACGAATCCAGGGGTTTTGGACAACACTGTCCTCACCTGATCGGAGCAGCAACAGAAATCCATTTTCAGTTGTTATAGCTTTGTATGTATTGTTCCATGCCAAATACTATATTGCACAATGTTGTATGCCGTCAACGGCACATATAATACATTTAGTCAGCGATTATACCGAGGATTTGACGTGGGTGGTGGGTGAGGACATATCCCACGACTGGGAGAAAACTACACTCACAGCTCCGTACTTCTGTAACATCAATAAGACCCTTTTCACACTAAAGTCGGACACAATTCTGTTCACTTTAGAGCAAACAGAACAACCTTCCCCCCAACTTAACAATAAAACGAAGTCTCTCACAAAACGGCCCTCTACTCGGGTGTTGTGAGTACCCCAAAACCAAGACCACCTCACGCACCAGAACACCAGAAATCCTAATCAATCACTTTAGAAGTTGTTACTAAACCCCCAGAGCTGGTACGGCTAGTCCTCTGAGTGTTAGAGAATGTCCACCAAAACCCTAACATGGAATAATGAGTAGACCTCCAGAAGTTGACCACCCACTCCAAACCTGCTAGGGCATAAGGTTCCTGCAAAAGCAGTAGTGCCCCTCAACCTCAGCCACGACCCTTTATCACACACTCGAGTAAAAATGGTAGCTGCATACTGAAAGTAACCTGGTCGCGTGCACTTCATGTGTCTCCCCACTCAAAGACAAGCAGCTTATTAGAATACTGTATGGATGGGTCAGCTACCTCCCGTCAAAGTCGGCCTTGAGGACAGTTATTCCGCTGCGCCAGTTACTCTTCCACTTTACCTCCCAACTTCCCACAAGTGGATGGTAGCAATCATCGCAAATCCGGGAAAAAAGGTGAAGCATACCCACACACATAAACAATCAAAAGACAAAGAAGACAATGGCATGTTTTCTCATAGAAAACCAAAGAATACGAATACTACAACTTCATCTAATATTCAGCTACCACTGCCTCCCCTACTCCTTGAAGTTCGCGTTTTCCGGGGGGACGTGTGTCTTGAAGGATTTCACACAGCGTGACATGGTCTGGGAATTTCGGCTGATGGCGTCGGTCATGAAGTACTGGTACAGCTCCTTCATCGATACACTCAAAGGTGATTTTTTATCAAGATTTTTTGATTCCTTTTGGTATTCGACCTAAAACAACGCCAATACCATTGAAGGAGATTTGGAACTCGCAGACACAAAGATAGTACAGTAAAGTTACTTTAACGTTATACTTGACTAGGCAGACCTTTACAGCCTCTTGCAAGGTGGTCACTACGTTGCCGACATTACGTTGACTGATCAACTTAGCCTTCCTCTACTCTTGAGTTAACCCGGAGTGCTAAATCGGTGGCAGCGTCGACGAAATCTACACCAAAATGCCACAGAGGAACGATATTGGTTGTGGATGACCAACAGCAGTAGAGCTATGGACACGGTGGAGAATTTCGGCAACTGTCCTTGCTTCCAGTCCTGTAATGAAGCAGGACCAGGTTTCAACGAATCAAATCGCTGAGTCAATGGTATAAACAGTGATCATATTCCGAAGATATGATACCTTGCTTCTGATGGAAACGTCCGTAACCCCAGAAAGGCTTAACATTTCGATTTTCAAGAGGTTTCCATTCCCGCAGTTAGTTCTCTCTAGAAAAAGTGCTAACAATCATTTCAAGTCTAAGGTCAGTTCTGACCGTCGGCTAGTAACGACTGTCCCTCCCTGTGCTGACACCATACGTTGACGAAACAGGCGAGCTTCAGAAAAAAAACCTAGAGCATAACATCCTCACACTTCCTTTTTGGACGAATATTTACGAGTGCATACGCTATAAAAAAATCCTCCAGGTTTTTGCACCCCCTTCCAAATTAATTCGTCCTCAGTGCGCCCTACCTAACAAACAATGTGGTGCTTAGAAATTCCATAGAAGTTCACTATGCATGCCGCCACTAATGGGACGGAAAGCACTCATTTTTTGATCTCCATTCCTGTCTTGCGATGAATGGCAACCCACTGAAGAACTTAAGACCGCGGAACCAAAAGTGGTGTCCTAGGGGAACCGCAGGAACGGTGCACCCAAAAATACAATTGTATTTTGATTGTACACGTAACTACGTAAGCCTTTTGGGTCGCACGATTCAATCTCCAAACCGTATTATTTGTTGGATTTTTACGTTTTTAAAATATCTTTATGGATGACTCGAACGCTCCATCGAGGGCAAGGCTAGCAAATACACTCTAAAAGGACAACAAAAGTCCGTTTCTACCGGTCGAATACGACTCCAAGACATCATAGAAGGAAGCCCTGATATGGATGACCGATCCAAAATCAAAGAGCTAACAAAATGGCACCGAATTTCCACGAGAAAAGGTTGGAACGAATTAAGCGTCCGCAAGTGAATCATAATATTTGCACAAAAGCATTGGACTACGACTGTCATCTGAAGAATAGCCAATTTTGACATGCAGCCGGACAGCATCTGAATAACAAAGCGGAAAGTGGAGGAGGAGAGAGCAGAAACTCACCTTGGCATCAGCAGCAGTGACCTTGAGGCATGCCGGATCGGCACTCTGGACAGCGTCGATCTCGAGCAGACCAGGTGCTATTTGACGCATGCGTTGACGCACTTCCTCAAGATCATCATAAGGTAGAGGGCACCCAGCGACCTCAGATATGGCACGAAGGATGGCCCAGTCTTGGCGTGCTTCGCCTGGCGGTGCCACGGCGGGGTAGGTACGCTGGGCCCTACCCTCCAGGTTAGCGTAAGTTGCGTGCTTCTCCGTATAGGCGGCACCGGGCAACACAATGTCCGCCATCTTCGCCCCGTGGTCGCCGTTGTGGCCTGGAGTTGCAAAAAAGGAGAAAAAAAATAGATGA
This sequence comes from Echinococcus granulosus, assembly GCF_000524195.1. Taxonomy (NCBI): domain Eukaryota; kingdom Metazoa; phylum Platyhelminthes; class Cestoda; order Cyclophyllidea; family Taeniidae; genus Echinococcus; species Echinococcus granulosus. The sequence goes on along the minus strand of NW_020170469.1, from coordinate 222,016 downwards.
ATTGCAGGTGTACTACTTGTGTCGACTAAATTTATTTAGTCAGATTCTACTCGTGTACATGCATACGAGAAAGTGTGCGTACGTGTAACCCCACACTTGCAAATGAATAACAAAATTGAAGCATTTGTCAGCGTATAGGCAAGGTGCGAGAGTATTTGCCTCCAGAACACAAAAGAAAACGTGTACGAAAAATAATCACCAATGAAATAACTACCACTCGCACTCCCATTAGTGTCCGTTCGCATATCTATAAATGGCTATCAGTACCATTTTTGAGCTGTACAAAGTGGAAATTTTGCCAGCTCTTTGGCTACTACCCCTTACTGCGGTATTGGGTCAGAGTTAATAAACACGAAGCACAAATAATATTGCTTTCGCCATATGCCAAAACCTCATAAAACAATAAACTTATTCGTTATCAAACGGGGTCCCTTAAAAACATGACAAAAATAATATTAAGATGACCAACAAATTCGCTTTTAATCACTTGGGTAATAGTTGAAAGGTTAGATTACCGAATGGTTAATAACTAAATCTTCCACCTGTGACTTTCTTCCCCGAGGTCATCAAGTGCACATCGCTTAAAACAACCAAAATATCGAGTTATCACAAATAAAATCCATCCTAGAAATACTACTCTAATTGTCAGAGAGGACGAAGAAGTTAGGGGGAACGCAAATGAAATGGCCGCTATAATCCCCCCTAAAAATACAGAAACCACACGCATTAGAACGGAATTATTCATTAAAACCCGTTTTGATACATTCGAACCCAATTATCCATCTGGTCAAATTGCAATTACACAAAGACGGAGACGAACAATGACATGCAAACATGGAACAAGAAGCAACCATATCAACCAACTTAGAGGATACAAATGAATGATTCTGAGAAAATGAAACTATTCGAGAGACGTGCGTTTCAGCTAAAGAGTTGATTAAAAAAAAATGTTTTCCAGATTGAAATGATAAAGTTGTGTCACATTTTCAAAGGGTAATTTGGGACTACCTCTCAAAAGAACGAAGGGGAGAGGAGAAACTGCCAGTCGGTACTACTAAGAGAAAAATAATAACTTTCCTATTAAAACTACAAGTGCCAACAACTCGATTTTACATGAGCACAGTTGAAACGAATGACACTAAAAATACATCGTTGGCAGAAATAGATAAAACCAACATGCGCGAGTCATTCAACCAAAGAATGTTGATTCGAAAAGAAAAATATATGCAAAAAAATAAATTGAAAATTTCAAAAAGAGATTTCACTTGGTCCGAGTGGAAGGAGAAGGGAGTAGGGACAAAGAAACAACATCGTTGCCGTCTGACGTGTTTTCAGTCCTGGTGATCAATTTCCCACACTGGGTATGAGCATTGTAAACAAATGAAGTCATTTTAAGGAGTCCTACGACGGCCTATATGGCAGCAAAAGAGGAAGGCAATCATTCCAGAAATGTAAATTTAAAGGAAAAGGGTGGATGGGATACACCAAAGTAGTTAATTTAAGCCACTTGATATTGTATAAAACCGGTATTACATAAGAATATTATGAGAGCCGCCATGATGAAACAAAACGAACCAATGTAGATGATCATGCACTCCTCCGGCAAATGGGCACGTGTCAATTGACCCTGGTCAGCGCCCAACAAGATGGCCACCTTGGGCTGAGCGGTTCGGAGAGCATCGAGCCCAGGAGTGTAACCAAGGTCCATAGCGGCCACCTGGCTAGCGTAGCGCTGCAGCACGTTAAAACGTCGCGCACCTTCCTCCGCCGAGGGCGCAAAGTGGCAGGCTAACTGCTGCACCGCCGCATGCAACGCCGCACCGTCCGCGCGCTGAAGGGCTTCACTGCCCACCACTACCAGAGGATTCTTCACCGCCGCAAGACGCTAGAGGCATGCACAACAAAGGGTTACACTACGTTATGTGGACACGGTGCATGAGCCAAAGCAGTGTTGCTACCACTGATGAACTTACTAATACCACTACCAATAGGCCTAAAGTATTACCGATACCAATGTCGATGCGGTACATGAGCGGTGCATTTCTATTTAACAGTTGTACTTCGACACCGAGAGATATCAAGAGATGTAGTACTATCCAAGTAACCACGTGAAAACAGCAAAACGGCGTTGGTTTTATGATATTTAGACCACGTTATTTGACAATACTAAGAATGCTCGGGATTTCAAATTAAATTGACTTTCTGGACGCAATTCAGTGCAGATGCACCTGAAGCGGGACTGATTTTACCGGCATTGGTACTAAACGAACATTAAAGATATCCCAGGACAAAAAGAGAAACGTAAAATCACGATGCTGCAAAGATCAGAACTACTACAAATAATTTAAGGGTAAATACTGCCGCTGCTATTGCCATTTCTGTCAACGAACGAAATGATTTCGAGCCCAGCCGTATGCAAAGGACATTCGAGATATAAAAGGAGAAAATAGCAGTCTATTCGAAATTAAAAATTTGAAGATACGATTTCAGTTTCGCAAGGCTTGTGCTGCAATGTTTGAGTCCACTGATCCAGAGTAGTTAACTAAACCAGCTTTCCGGCAATAGTGACATCTAGTTAAATCCAGTTGATCGGTGCTATTTACCTAGTGTTAACTCGATTTTGCAAAGAAAGGAAGATATAAACATGGAAAAACGACAACTACATTAAGGTTTTGCTTTCTGCTTACGAAGTCTATTGACTGTGAACGTGTAATTGATGTGAACTAAAAACCGACCAAGAGGGTAATAAAAGAAGACATTTAAAGTGCTGAATACCTATGTAATGCAAAGATAAGTGACAATACCTTAGCGAAAGGGTGCTTTCCTGAAATGATTTCGGGAATGACCGAGGTCGACGATCCAAGATGCTAAAATGAAAGATGCATAGGTAGTGCATTAATCAAGCGAGACGTTATTTGGAATAGCAAAAAAGTAATGTTTGAAACCTAATCAAAAGTACAGTGTTATCCCATCAGTATAATTTCCAGTAGATAAAAGAACGTAAAGGTAAGCACGGGCAATAAACACTACCAAAATCGGATTTGCGCAACAAAACGATTACGCTGAAAAGATGACTTGATCGATGCTTTTGAAGTGCAAAAAATTACATAACGAGAAAACCAAGAATGACAGTTTCAAAAAAGCCTTTGCGGAAGACATATTTGAGGGCTTATGACAATACCATAACGGTAAAAGTTGAAATGAAATAACGTCAAAACTGTCAAATCAGAACTCACCTCGTAGTCGTAGGTGAGATCAACCTTTTCACCAATCAATGCCACATCCAATTCATTATTGAGCCAGTTCTTGCGTACACGTGCGTTAATCAATGGTGCTTCAAATCGCGGATTGGTGCCGATAAATAGGATCAAATCAGCCTCATCTATGCCAACAATCCTTGAATTGAACAGGTAGTTAGCACGCACATCGATTCTGCAGGCAAAGAAAGTGATCGGAATCAAGGCTTAATTAACACAGGCGAAAAAAGGTAAATAAGTGACAAACCTATTCGGGGGGAAGTTCTCTTCAGTAAGGACCAATTCAGAGTTCACAGCGTTTGCGAGGTCTTTGGCAGCAGTCATAGTCTCAGCATCAGTAAAAGGACCAGCGATTACAGCAATCTGGTTGGGTGGACACTTGGCAGGTTCAACCGATCCCAAAGAGACGAAATGCTCACCAATGGCAATCAAAACCCCTTCCCAAGAGGATCGTTGATGTACTTCACCACCTTTAGGTCGCATCAAGGGAACCACAAGTCGCTGACGTTTGAGACCATCACAAGCACAACGTGACTTGTCGGCCAACCACTCCTCATTCACGTCCTCATTCAATCGGGGTAGAATACGTAGCACCTCATTGGTCCGCATTGAGATGACGATGTTTGAACCTACTGCGTCCATCACATCGATGGACTCGATGCGTCTTGTCTCCCAAGGACGCGCAACAAAGGAGTAGGGTTTGGAAAGAAGGGCCCCCACAGGGCAGAGATCAACAACATTGCCCGAAAGTTCACTTTCAATCATTCGATTAACGTAGGTGCTGATTTGCATGCTGTTGCCTCGACCTGAGGTACCAAGGTCTGGCACTCCAGCCACCTCGTTGACAAATCGGACGCAACGGGTACAGTGGATACAACGAGTCATGCAGGTCTTGATGAGAGGGCCCATGTTGAAGTCCTCCACGGCTCGCTTACCTGAGAACGAGTTGTCGATAAAGCGAGAGCGGTCGGATCCGAAGACCATAGCCTGGTCCTGGAGGTCACACTCGCCACCTTGATCGCAAATAGGACAATCCAGAGGATGATTGACCAGCAGAAACTCCATAACACCCTCTCTGGCTTTTCGTGTCATCTCAGAGTCGGTCTTTATGCGCATACCCTTCCAGACTGGCATGGCGCAGCTAGCTACAGGTTTAACAGAGTTCTCGACTTCTACAAGACACATTCTGCAACTACCCGCGATCGAAAGTCTTTCGTGATAACAAAACCTGAAAAAGAGTTGGACCGTTTAAGTAATGGGCTGAGAAAACCTTGGAGGAGATACATTGAATTAACCTACCGCGGAATCTCAACACCCACTAAACTGCATGCCTGCAAGACGGTCATACCGGGTTCACAAAGGACAGATTTTCCATCGACAAAAACCTCGATCCTGTTATCGTCTAGTTTAAGTGGAGGAGTATTCGACTTAGCAGCAGCGCTTGCTGTGGCTGGGGCAGCAGAACGCAGGCCCTGGACAAGGTGAATTGACTTCCAATTTACTGCGGGTATAGCGACAAGAATGAAGTCAAATCAGCATCACATAATGCCAGAGATTAAAGTGAAATTTAAATGGCAGTAAAAAAACTATTTCGACGCTAAGTCACCGACGCACAAAAAAGTACGAAGTTCGTTTATTAATGAATAAAAACAAAGGTAGCTAAGGTTAAACCTAAAAAAATGGACCAGTTACGACAAACCACCGACCAATTCCAACATTGCCATAAAGAGTTATGTAGCTATGGAAGCCTACTTTTAGCTAATTTGTTAAAGGGTGCTGCCCTGCAAACGGAGACACAAAGCATCCTCAACAATCCACAAAGTATCGAACAAGGCGCCCACGATGCAGAAATAGTCCAACGGAACGATAAGTCGAATGCACAGAGTGGATGAAAGTGAATAAGCGTCTTAACTTCTGCTATAAAAACCATATAACTTGCATTTTTACAAGCTTTTCACTAAGTATTAAACCCAACTGCATATCTAAGTTTGAGACCGACCAAGATTCCCTTCTTGCAAACATAAGCCATTTGCCAATAAAAAGGATTAGGAAGCTGCGTCAAAGCTTATACTATGGATATTTGTAGTAAGAAGTTAATTTTGCACGTGCTCACCATTCAAACGAAAATAAACTTCGGGCCATTGGTATTATGGTAAGGGCCTTTTGTGGGTAATTTACAGCATACTTAAGATTACTGTGATACGACGATGGTTTTTCTTTCAATATTAATAAGGCACTACTTTTGTGCTTTTGAATTTGCCTTCTTGTACCTCGATGGGTGGGCTGGCCTTTGGGCCATGCCAGTAGCTCAAACAACTTCTCTGTGCTGAATGTATAGTCTGTCTGAGTATTGTGCCTTCTTTTGTCTTTAGAGAAGTCCCGAGATGCTATAGTACTGTATCTGACATTCGGTTTCTGATAGAGGACAGTACTGGCAGAATTATACGGTGTGTTAGGCTGGCAATACTGCACAAATTAGTTTTCCGATAAACTTACGTTTTTAGACCCATGGTTAGATCAAAATGCGATTCTTGTTTTTTTCTAGCAATTGTTCTCTGCATTTTTTAGGATGGAGAGTTACACCTAATATGAATGTATGCTGACTAGGTATCCAGCAAATGGTTGCTCAGCTGCCAAACAATCCAACCACCGTGATTGATAAAGCACCCTAAAGCCAAAATAATGAATATATTTTATTCTTAGGATAACAAAATTAGCTTAAAATCGAATTTGCTTTATTTTTATCCCCTAGTTATTCCTAAGACCTATGCATAGAGCCTATTTTCTTTGCTAATGAAATGCAAACTAATAAATATAGAAGATTTTAGACGCACAAATGTCCATGGGTTTAGGTATTTTAATGCCTTTATCACACACAACCAGAAGGCTTTTAACTCACTCATAACTCACCTGCATTCCTCGAAATTTACTCACTGACTAATGCTGTCTCCCTCCGGTGCCTCGACCTCTGTTTCTAGCCGAAGCTCTGCACTGCCAATTTCAATCGGTGATGACGATGCATTCTTCAGGAAGCACGTAAATGTTCCAGCTTCTTGCAAAATTAAAGTTGTTGTCGCCGAATACCATAATGAGGTATTCTTTTTTCATTATTAATACTCTTAGGCACTTACGTTTATTCATCGTTCCATAGGAGCCAAAAGAATTCCACTTGATGGTCTTAAGTTGCTTCATGTCGATTCGCACCCAGATTTGTGCATTCCCAATGTACCTTCGTCTGAAATCATTTCTCAACCCTATGAAATGCTGAAGTTTGTGTCTCTTGACTTTACCAAAGTGCTAGGCACATTGATATCGAAAATTGGATTTTTCCCGCAATTTTCGCAAAATATATCAATCATGTCATTTGGCTGCACCCTCCATGGTCAAATCAGTTAACTAACCGTCATCCTACTCAGTATTTTATTGGCCAATGCAAGTCGTCAGAGAATTTGGCGTGAGTGCCTTAGTCTTACATGCACTTGTCCCTTCTCGTTGCTGCTTGGTTTTTGGTTGTTTTTGAAAGTCTTGGAACTTGAAGTAGTAAAGCAAATCACGAGACTATCTTTTCCTGTAATCACGTCTGGATTTTTCACTACTACTTTAGTAACTCATTAATTAACCATCGAGATATTTGGCATCATTGATGAATGCCGCACTTTGTGTATTTTTAGTGTGAACATCCCGGAGCCCTACTTCTATAACGAGGGCATCTATGCCCATCGTAGTGATATGAAATCGTTAGTCCCATTTACTCTTACAGTAAGTACCATACATGAGTCGAACACAATGTGCAGTGCTTGCACGGACATCACCAGTGAGTTGATCAATGAGGCCTTTATTTTGGATGTCGATCTGGATGCATTTTCTACCCAAGATCCGTTTCGGGAATTTTACAGTGCCGAACAGGTAATGGTACTTTCTCATTTGTTCAAGTGTATTTGGCGCAATAAATTTGCAGTCAATGAAATGAGACGCGCTGTAGTGGTCTTGTGTGTTTAGTGTTTGAAACTGATTGCTGATCGATTACGGGGATTACATAATAATAAGTTTTGGTTCTGTCAAAACCGAAATCTATTTTGCTGGTCTGTCCTCAGAAGGAAATGCGAGGTTGTATTGCTTCAGTTCGTTAGAGGTCATTTGTGGTGTTCTTACTTGTTAAATAATTTTGAAGCACTTATTCATATATATGTCTATTATGATGTATGGCCCTATTGGCTTTGAATTTTCTGATATTAATGGTTTTTTTGTCGCATGAACGATAAAATGAAATAAACGTAAAGCGGGCTATTCATAAGCGGACCTCTTTCAAAAATTTTATATGCTCAAGGTCTCTGGGGATTATTTTTTCGTGAGCCCGACTGGAAACGGGATTCAGGGCCTGAGTTTTGCAACCATCAGTATATTAATCGTGCTTCATCCTCACCGTTTCTTCACGTTTTTTGCTAGTAAATAACATATGCTTTGTGACAAGAAATAGTTATTTGGGTTAATGCAATATGTTAGCAAAGATCACTTTGATAGAAAAGGTAATTTTGACATAAGGCAGCCCATAACTTGACAAAAAAGTTTTGTCATTTTGAACCTTATTTTCTCAACATTGAAGCCACAACTATTCATTCAAATTTGGAAGTATCGTTATCACCAAAGTGTCGAGGAACTGAACTCTCAGTACCTTAGGGAACCTAAGTATAGCACATGTCACCAGCGTCTTGGTTTAATCGTGGAAACTATGAAGTTTCTTAGAGCCAGTCTTGAGTAAAAAATCCGAATAGAGGAACATTTTTAACCAGTGGAAGGTCAACTCTAAGCGCACATAAAGCCTATTCTGTCTAAGCAGAATCCGCGCCCTCAGCACAATCAAGAATATGGTCAAGGTATGCATCGTTGAGAAATTACGGAATGTATGGAAGATATTGTGAACGCGAAAAATGCACAATATATTTCCATATATCGTCCATGAAAAAGCAACAAATCACTACCAAAGTACGGAGAAACTAGAAATGCAGCAGCTCTGGCGGTCTAAAGGGAGCTCACATTCATGCGTAAACGAGACCTCCTAAACTGTAAAGGAGTGCTTAGTTGACACTTGTAGGGATACCTTGTTTCTCTTCCTCAGTTCGCACTGATCGACAAGCTCTTCACGGCCCCTCGTCCTCCGCCACTGGGTCTGCATCCAGGTACCCGCGAGGTGGATGCGGCAACTGCAACGTCGGTGGAGGCGAAGGTCGTGTTCGAGAGTGCTAGTCTTGCCGCGAAGGTGGTTTGCGATGAGCACAAGGCCCATCTCTCCTCCCTGTGGCGCTGGATGCGCACCCTGGCCACCGGCGCGCCGGCTGTGGACGAAGAAAGGGTGCCATCGGTTTGCGATCCTCACGAGTTGCTTGCCCTTGCCACCCTTCTCCTCTCTCTTGCACCGGATACCTTCTCACCCCGTGTCCACGCCGCCATCCAGACCACCCACGCTACTGCTCTTCGTTTGGTCCAACAACATTCCGATACCACCTCGATGCCTCGCCTCGGGATAAACGACGGTGCGTCTCTATTGCACCAGCACCCCCCTAGATATCTCTAGAAAAGTCATGAAGGTATGTAAGGCTAGGTAGACTTTTTGCATTAGCACTAATGTGGAGGCTGATATATGGGCGACTGGGAGGATCCACTTAGGTGAGCATAAAATCAAACCATCATTCTCTCTCCTTTTGTGTATCTCTTCTGGCATTTCCATGGTCACTGTTCTACTTCTGGGATGAATACCTATTAACCGAGGACGATAGTTCCAATTGTAAGCGACTTTGTAGGAATTTATTTTTCATGAATTTAAGCCGGAACGTTTTTGGCTGCAAACCTCTCTCGTGTATCAAAAGCTTTTCTAAAGGCCACTTGTCGAAAAGCTAAATCAGTTGATAAGTAAATATGAATTACCATCACTGAGCTATGTTCTTTATTAGTTTCTCTTCAGTCTGTTGTCAATTTAGTACTGACCAACGACCTGTTTTGATTATTAAGTTCTCGGATAACTCATATTTCAGAATTTATGTGAATATTACACATAGTGTTGGATGCACACACACAAGTCTGTAATGCAGCATTTTGACAAAGCAGTAAAAGTTATTGTTTCACTTGAAGGCAATGTTTTGTTCCATCAGGTGCTCAACGATGTCTATAGCGCTCACACTATCTCTGGAAACGTTGCATTTTTAGTTTTATTATTAACGCACAAAAGGATTAGGTTATTGTCAGCTTAAATAATATGGGCGTGATGCCGTTACAGAAGTATTGGGACTGAATTACGATCTGTTTTTATTACTTAGTAGAATGTGGAATCTGAGAGGGGAGTGGTTTTCAAAATTTGGTGCAGTTTAGCCAATTCTCCTGCTGAATCTCATCAGATCCGTGCATCCGCAACAAGTGCTTTCCTATGGCGTTTCCTCCCAGTACCCAGCCGGCAAAGTTGGGGTTTCGTTTTTGTTGAGTGTGTATCTGTTTACGCTGACACTAGGATGACACCAAAGTTAATCCTCAAAATTCTGTAGTCCAGCATACCATTAACTGGGAGACAAAGTTCACTTGGCTTCAATTATTCAATCCGATCTGTCGGTTTCGAGTTACCTTTTCTGAAGTTACAGGACTTACATTTCTAAGAGTAGCTTTGTTATATGCACTAAAGTGCCCAAAGAACGGATTTGGAGGTGGAATCGCGGGAAAATAAAGGGTCGTTGAGGTGGTATTTAGTCTTTGTATAGGGGGAGTGAGGAACTATTACTGACAATACCTTTGTACCCGGCTTAGCTTAGAGCTGCACATAAGAGTCGGTAGTGTAGAACGATCAATTTTAAAGGATTCGAAATTACTCTTGAAGAACTGCTTATGGTATTGTCCTCATGACTTAAGGCATGATGCCTCTTTGCCGATTGCTCTTTGGTTACTAGTTTTAGGAAACGCGAGGGGTATGCACGGTGTGCCAATTTGTTCGCCCCGTTTTTAGTGGAAATTTACCGGTGCATTTTGCTTAATAAAACGGGTAGTATTTCTTTTTATCTCGATGCCAAGTCATCATATCATCCTCATTTCTGTCTTCCGGTTGCTTGTAACGCACTGGAGCATTGTGACAATCGAAGCAGAAGATTGGTCACGGGTTATCAGGGCTGGTGCTTAGAACAAGAAGAGGTTCACACAGTAAAATCACATTTGTCCTAATCATGTGTGGTTGTTATGCAGATCTCGTGAACCTGTCATTGATGATGATAAACTTCCGTATCAATTTTTTTTAATTTAATCGTAACATTTCATAAAGCCGGTTTTGTGCTTGAGCTTCTCACCTGCCAACTTTTAGAATGACATTTAGTTTAATTTTATGTCCGACTACGCTGGTCTTTTCACTTCGCCGTTATTTGGTTGCCACCTCCATGTCGTGGAATTTTGCCTATCTTACCACCTATGTTGCTAGTCTCTCAAGCTTCTTCCACACTTTAACATAGGTAGCCTATTATTGGAGTGAAATCTGGGTCCAGTAAACCTAATGGAATTTTACGTTCTCTCAGATTTGTCGGATCTGGATGAGATCGGCCAGTTGCGACTGTCTCACTGCAGCCTCTCAACAGAGAGCGGTAGTCCCGAGCCCCCAAAGGAGAAACAGCAGCGCGTGGATTCAGAGGATCTCAATGATAGCGAAAAGACAGATGTGGCGATGATGGCTTGTCTCCACGATTTATGGAAGAGTCTGGCAGATCGAGAGAACTATCCCCTACCTCACCACGTAGGTGTTACTTCTCACTTCTCTTTATGATTCATCTTGGTAGGTCTCCACAGCTCAGGAACAGGGGGAGCTTGTGGCGGGACTGGAGAGTCTCTTGAACCGTCTACACAATCCCTGCCTCATCACGGTAGCTCGATCGGTGGAGGATGGTTACACACCGGCGGAACAAGTAGCTGACTTACAGATGCAGTTCTTTGAGGCATTGCGACGCATCTATGGAGTAGAGATACTCTCTGTGGTGCTGGATTACGATGGGTGAGTCTTTCTGCTTTTACTAAACCAGTGAATCGCCATTTAGAAGCGTAAACAGTGACAGAGACATTCATTTCACGAATGGAATCTGACAGGCCGTACTCCTCGATATTCAATACCCAATCTTATTAGCTGCCTTCCTAACATCCTGTTTGACCTCTGACGCACTTTTGTTGTTATCGCTACTTGTACCTTTATTAAGTGTTTACCGGCAGTCTACTTTTTTCCTTTCAGAGCCGCTGATGATGCGCCAACCCTACGCTCAATGGGCTTCGAGGTGGTAGAGGCACGAGGTGAGGCGCAGGTCACCTCATCGTCGAGCCTTGGCGAAAGACACATGCGCTGTCAGCCTTTAAACTATCTCAACTTAGCTTTTACTTCTCTGTAATTGAAATACCTATGTTTATAGTGCATAGCTTATATTTGTTTATTAGATGTTGGGTTTGGGTTCCTCCGTGATTCGCTCATCACGTATTATCAAACGGGACTTGAGGGGGTCTAAGGCCTATGGGTTTGATATGCGGCTGGGTCGAGGAATGACGAGGCCCCCTAATCGGTCACCTCACCTTATGACATCTTGATTGGCAGCACGGGCGTTTGCCGGGGTTCGGGCTTGGTTGGCCCAGTCACGAGAACTGGACAGTATTTTCTACTTGACCGTTGGGATAAGTCGCAGACAAAATACTGGGAGGCGGCGTTCAAGGGAGGCTACGTCGAGTAGCCAGCATTAATTGGTGCGTAAATCTAGCAATTAAGAGGTTAACATTTTACGGAGTAATGCGATTATATGATATTTCATCTGGGGCAATTCAATTTCCACCGATTTTAATGCCACACCAAGATGTGGGCTCTGGGTCATGTGAATAAACGCATATCACGTTCGCATTTTGGAGATACACGTATTTGCTTATAAAATCCGAATTTATGAAAGATAAAACTGTTACATTAGAATGATTTACAAAGAGGAGTTAAGATTGCAACATTTCCTTAATAGTACTTACATTAGCTGTAGCGTCTCGGGACTCTCTGAAGACGAAGGAA